>NC_084790.1:20306283-20610211 GCF_028858725.1 Colius striatus
TGTAAACAGAAGACTTGTTAAAGCTGCCTTGCTCTTTATGAATGAGAAGGTCATGATTGACTAGCAGGATTATAATTTTCTGAAGCTGACCTCTTACTTCCTTGATCTTAACCTGAACATGTTGAAAAAGACGTTTATTCAACACTGCTGAGTCAGACACAGTGAAGGGTATAATGTGATTTCCCTGACATTTTTATTGTTATTATCTACATATATTTACCTAATGCTTCTGGTTACTAACCTAATATATTTTTAACTGAGGATGTAATTCTGTCAGCATGAGTTTGTATGGCAATAGTTTACCAAGTGTGTTTGTGTTTGTTTCAATAATGGACAATCCAAATGAATATATTTTGTAGTTTTCAAAGTTTTTCATTAACTGAAGAAAAAATGTTTAGGAAAATATTTTCTTTTTAGAAATAACAAAAAAATGGTTGTGACTGATTTAATTCCTGGGGGCATGCTCAGAAAATAGCATTTTGAATTTATTAGTGTTATTGCTGCTACTAAGGCAGAAGTTCCATTCTGGAAACTTCAAATGAAACAAGGGTCCTGTGGAAACTGTGAGGTCACAACCAAATTATTCATTTTCCCTATATTACATGCAAGAAATGGAATAAGTGTGCTGACCAAGGTGAGAAAGAAAAGAAACTTCGATTGGATTTACACTATCCCAAATCCTGCTGTAAAAAACACAACTAATCTTCCTACTCTGTATGCTTTCCATTTAAAAATAAATTCTTTTATGTTTCAGTTTGAGGTCCATCTAGATCTTGAAACTCTAATAAATGAAATGTATTACACACCTTACTTTAGCTAGTAGATGCTGAAGAATTAATCAGGTACTTCCTACTATATACTTGAATGGGTTGTGGGATTCAGTATTTGTTTTAAGCTGTATAGGGACACTTCTTCACATACTGTTGTTGAGATTGCTTAATTCAGATGACAAAAATTTTCCATGATATTTTCAATCTATTTCTCACTGAAACATTTGTCTAGTTACTTACTCTTAAAAATTTTTCCCACTTTTTGTTCATATCTTGTGTCACAATTTGAGTAAGACATTGTTTTTTTTTAACAGTGTGAATTGAACATAATGTGAAATTGATTACCATAATGGCATAAATTCTTCCTCTGTTTTTATCTTCCTTTGTGTCATGGTTTGACATGATAGCCTTTTCTGGTAAGGGGGAAGGGGCTGTAAAGATGACTCCTGTAAGAAGTTTCTCACAACTCTCCCTAGCTCTGAGCCAGACTCACTTCTGGGACAGAGACAATTAGATGCCTCCGGGATCACTTTTTAAGAAGAAGCCAGAAGAGGAGATTTCTTCCTCCATCTTGTTCCATCTTCTTTCTTCTTCTGCCCCTTTTTTTTCTTCTGGCTGGTGGTGGTGCAAGGAGTAGGAACAGTGAGAGAAACAACCATGTGGACTCCAAGGTTAGTGATGAAAGAGAGGAGGAGGTGTGCTGGAGCAGAGACTCCCCTGCATTCTATGGAGAGAACTGGTGAAGCTGAGATTTATTTTCATTTCTTTAAAGATCACGAGCCAGGGACAGTGACTATGGCCAGAAGAGGCCATGTCCCGTGGCGGGGGATCCAACCACTTCACTGCAGACACCAAGCCAGGGGCAGTGATTTTCTGCTTTAAAACTATGGCTGGAAGAGGCCATGTCCTGAGGAAGGGACTCAATATCCACAGCTCTAACTGTGCAAAGGAACCCACGACAAATCAACTCATTAAACTTATGCCCAGAAGAGGCCTTGTCCTGAGAGAGGGACCCTGTAACTGCAGAAACTGCAACCGTGGCAAAGAATCCATGCCAGAGATATTCACCAAGGACTGTGTCCCGTGTGAGGGGCCCTGTATTGGCAGAAGCTGAAGCTGTTGGGAACAACCCACACCAGAGAAGTTTGTTAAAGACTGTGTCCCAGGGGAGGAACCCTGTGTTGGAGCAGGGGAAGAATGCCAGGAGTCATCCTCATCTGAGAAGACGGAAGCGGCAGAGCCCATCTGTGGGGGCTCATTCCCTGTGATTCCTCATTCCCTGCTCCCCTGAGCTGTTGTGGGAGGAAGGAGGTAGAGCTATCGGGAGCAGTGAGCTGGGCCCGGGAAGAAAGGAGGGATGGGGGAGGGAGATCTTAAAGTGTTGGTTGTAATTTTCTCATCATCCTACTCCCTGTTTGCTTTTATTCTGTTCTGTTTCTTGTAGAATAAACTTTCCTACTTTCCTCTCTATGCCAAGTACTGGAGTCTGTTTTGCCTGGGACCGTAATTGGCAGCGAGCCCTCCCTGCCCTTGTCTTAATCCACAACAACCTTGTTTATCTTTTTACTCCACCATCCTAACAAGGCTGGGGGTGAATGGAGGCACGGAGGGAGAGACTGTCGTGGTGTTGCTGTGCTAGCTGGGCCAAACCACGACATTTTGTTTTGTTATTTTTTTTAAGTTTAAATTTTTCCAGGGATAAAAATAAAATATTGAAGAGTTGCTATTCACATATGTAGCACAGCCAAAAGTATGAACACTTAATGAACACTTAAAATAACTTGTCTTAAATAATATTCAACTTCAATAATTGTTAGCTCTCAAATAACCTGAGAAGAAAAAAATGCTGTTCCTGAATTTCTATAATCCTTTTAGTTCATATAGTTCCAAGGAACAAAAGAACAAAAACCCAGAAAAAATAGATACTAAGCTTTTTGCTTCACACTATCTTGGAACTGAAAATGACACAACTGAGTGGAGCATCTCCCTTATGATGAAAGGCTCAAGGAGCCGGGGCTCTTTAGCTTGGAGAAGAGGAGACTGAGAGGTGATCTCATTAATGTTTACAAATACCTCAAGGATAGATGTCAGGAGGATGGAGCCAGGCTGCTCTCAATAACATCTAATGATAGGACAATGGGCAATGGGTACAAACTGGAATGTAAGAGGTTCAAAGAAACATAAGGAAAAAATTCTTCACTGTGAAGGTGATGGAGCACTGGAACAGGCTTCTCAGATGGGTTGTGGAGTCTCCTCAGGAGACATTGAAAATTCATCTGGATGAATTCCTTTGTGACCTACTCTAGGTGGCCTGCTCTGGCAGGGGAGTTGGACTAGATGATCTTTCAAGCTCCCTTCCAAGCCTTAAGATTCTGTGATTCTGTGAAATGCTAATATTTAGAGTTAATAATTAGTGCTACTTACATTTTAGATCACAAGTTTTAAAATTTAGTCTCTTGCAAAATGAGTGATGATGTTTTAGAACACAAAGTTACTGTGAAGTAAATTGCCAAGGCTGGTTCATTGTCAATATAAGGAGGAGTTACCACCAATTATAATTCAGTCTCACATCCCTGAACCTGCCAAATTACCATGCATATTTTCCAAACAAGCAATTTATATCATATATTTATTATCAAATATATTACTTGATTTTCTTCACAGAAAAGGATGTGAAATGACCTATATCATACAGCAGAATTTCTGTCCATAACTATCAACAGAGCAGCACTCTAATAAAATGTAGGTGTTGACATATGGATTAATGACTACTTCAAATCTGATAGTGAACAGAGTGGGAAAATTTAATAGTTTAGCTTATTTATTTTAAAAAGAGGAAGGCATTTTTCCCTTGAGCATAAACATTAAATGTTTTCTTCCAGTAAGCCTGTTAGTTTCAGTGAATCACTGGCAAAAGATGCTACCAGTAGGTAGGGAGTGGAGAGAGAGACACTAGGACTCAGAGAGTGCTTGTGTAAATATCAGAAGGTAACAGAAAGTAAGAGAAATGTAGTTCAGAGTATATATAGATTCTGCTATTATAATTGTGGATTATGACTGGATTTGAAATATCTGCTATTAGTCCAACAGGAAAACTGCATTTCACAGGTAAGATAGTTTCTGATTGAAACTGGCTGAGAGAACTGAGGTTGTTTAGTCTAGAAAAGAGGAGACTGAGGGGGGATCTTATTAATATTTACAAATGTCTAAATGATGGGTGTCAGGAGGTTAGGACATGCCTTTTTTCTATTGTACCTGGCAGCAGGACAAGGGGTAGTGGGATGAAGCTGGAACACAAAAAGTTCCACTTAAATATAAGAAAAAACTATTCCACTACGGGGGTGACAGTGTCCGCCTGGACATGTTCCTGTGTGACGTGATCTAGGTGGACCTGTTTCTGCAGGGTGGTTGGACTAGATGAGGTATAAAGTTCACTTCCAACCCTATCATTCTATGATGATTCTATGAAAGGAGTGGCCCTACTACCTGAGTAATGATCAATAGAGCAATATTTTGTAGAAGCTAAATTCAGTTATGATTAACAGAGTATTTGGGAGAAATAGCATCATTTGCTTATAGTAAGTTACTTATTTCTTTTTCTGAGATGTTTTAAATGAATGGATTCAATAGGCTCGAAAGGATAATTTTGATTTTTAATGTCTGTTGACTTTAATATGGTGCTTTGATCTTAGAATCATAGAATTGTTTCAGCTAGAAGAGACCTTTAAGATCAAGTTCAGCTTTGTCCCATGCCATTTCATCTTGTTCTAATGCTTGACAGTAGGGAGAACAGACTGACATTTAGCTTGATAAAACTTCCTTTCAGGTAGTTGTAGACAATAATAAGGTGTCCCCTGAGCCTTCTTTTCTCCAGGCTAAACTGCCCCACATCCCTCAACTGTTCCTCATATGAGATGTGCTCCAAATCCTTTACTAGCTTGGTAGCCCACCTCTGGATCCTCTCCAGCAGCCACAGGAGAACATTATGGGAAATGGTCAAATGCCTTACTGAAGTCAAGTAGTCAATATGAGGTCAATCCACAGCCTTTCCTTCAGCAAGCGAATCACCCTGTCACAGAAGGTCAGGTTTATTAAACACAACCTGCACTTGTAGGCAACATCCACAGCCTTTCCTTCAGCAAGCGGATCACCCTGTCATTTGAAGGAGATCAGGTTTGTTAAACAGGACCTGCCCTTCAAAACCCCGTGCAGACTGGCCCTGATCACCTGGTTGTCCTGCATGTGCTGCATAATAGAACTTAGGATGATCTACTCCATCAACTTCCTGGGCACTGAAGTCAAACTAACAGAGAGCATTGCATGAACAAACCATAAAATCTCTGAAAACTTGATAGATTTAACTAGGATTTCTGATTTTTCACCTGTTTCCAGCTTCTTTACCTAGAGGCGGGATTGGAAAAGTGACTTGAAACTCCCATGTCTACTCAAGTCCTCCACGCAGGACATTCAACTATGCAGTGATTTTGCTTTGCAGTGGTTTAGCCCTGACTGAGTGCCAGATGCCCACCAAGACGTTTTATCATTTTTCCTCTTGGACAGGGGAGAGAGAAATATAATGAAAGATTGTTGAGTCAAGATGAGGACAGGGACATCACTCAGCAATTACCATCATGGGCAGAACAGACTCAGTTTGGGGAAAAATGCTTTGTTTATCAGTCAGAACAGAGTAGGGCAAATGAGAAACAAAACTGAATCCTAAAATACCTGCCTCCACTTCTCCTTTCTTTTTGGGATTCTCTCTTCTTCCTCTTCAGTGCTGTGGGGAGGTGAGGAATGGGGATTACAATCAGTTCGTTATAGATGGACTTTGCCACTGTTGCTTCTCTGGGTGAGGGCTCCTCACACTTCCCACTGCTAAAGCATGGGGTCCCTCACACAGGAGACAGTCCTTCACAAACTTTTCAAATGTAAGTCCTTCCCATGGGCCATGGTTCTTCATGAACTGCTCCAAAGTCCTTCCCACAGGGTGCAGCTCTCTTTTTTTCCCCTATTATCCACAGGGAAAACAATCCTTCAGGAAGAGACTTCCCTGCTCCCCATGTTCTTCTGTTATGTGTTTCCTGATTAACAATATTGTTTTAGAGATTTTTCTTCATGAATTGCAAAATTCGTAAGTGCTCTGGGAATCAATAAACAAGAAACTGTGATGACAAGTAAGAATTCTCATCTTTTTATAATATATTACTTATAAAATGACATTACTCTACTGAAATCCAGGACCTACCTCTAATTCTCCCCTCCCACTTTTTCCTAAAAAAGATAGCAAACGGAAATTTTTGTCAGATTAAGTACACTGTTCATCTCTTGTGACTCAAACAATTATGGATAGTTGAGGGATATACAGTATAAAATGGACAAATAAAACTAGGAGAAAAATAAAAAAAAACAAACTCAAAACTATGCTGAAGTGGTTTTTTTAGTTTCAAAAAAAATTAAGCTAAAGTTAGAGCAGATTTTTTTTTTTTGTCTTTTTTGTCTCAATGTCTAAAATTCATCTTAATTGCTCAATTTCTCTGTATGGAATAAATAATTTAGGCTTACTTTCTGTGATCAGACTCTTTCATATGTTCATATTATGTTTTCTTTATGTCTCGTTTTCACCAGAATTGACCTGTAAATTAGGTTTCCTTAAACACGTTTTGAAGGGAATAAAAAAGATAAGAAAATATTGATTAAAAAAAAAAAGTTACTGTAATACCTATTGCTACTTGAAAATGAATGATAAAAAACTAAAAATTAAAATCCATTTAAAATCTGATCCTGACTGTACTTAAAATTATTTTCGTTTTCTTACTAAAGTGATACATAAATTATATTATATTTTTATAAAATTTTTCAGAATATGTGGAGATGGGAAGATTTGTTATTATACATATCAGCAAACTAAGGGAAATTATGTACATTATATTGTCCAAAGTTATTCATCATGTCACAGGTGAAAATTAGACTTTTAGCACTCCAGATCTTTCCTCTATTTTTTCCTATATGCGGGCTAGTGTTTCTTCTGGATACCAACATGTCATTTGAATATTAGTGTTAAAAAAAAAAAAAAAATTAAAAAAAAGTAGCTCATATTATGGAGGGGTTTTTTTCAAGCTAATAGTTAGAGTCATATTCATTGCATTATTACACCAAGAAAATATGTTCAGAATGTGGTGTTGGAAAATTACACCAAAGCAAAGCTATTGCTTTAATAATGTTACCCATTCCCGTGTGACTGTCCTGTGCTACACAATTGTTATACAAATGAAATAATGTCTACCTCCTAGGGTGGTGTGATATATCAGCATATTACATATTTAATGAGCAAACATTCAGTTTAGAAACAGAGATGACATATTGGAGTGATCATGACACAAACTATTATTTATGCACATTTTTCCTTCAAAAAATCCATAGAAGCTGTGGTCTCATGCTTCTTTTCTTAGGAAAAACATCCTTGGCAGAGAACTGGACAGAAATGATCCTGTTTTATCAGGCATCCAGGCATTAGTCCTGCCAAACAGCCTACTCTTCACCTCTATAACTCTATGTGTAGCAATGATCCTTCATTTTTGTTTTCCTTCGTGACAGCTGTAAGTCTTATGATGTAAAAGTTAATTAAATTTTATTAACCAAAACAGTATAATTTTTTTCCAAATAACTTGAAAATCTAAATACTAAAATCTTTCACAAAGAAGTCTTCTTTTTCAGTTTTTGAGTTTCCTGCACTTATTCTTTTCTGATTTCAAGAATAAAACATTTAGTAATCTATAGTGACTTGTGCCAGATGTGTACTTTAGGAAGAAATTCAAAGCTTTTAAGATTCTAAGGAAAGAAGAAACCAAAGAAGAGTAATTCTTTCAGTAAGGTATTATTTTTAATTTCTGCACTCCAATAAGATTCATCTTTTATTTAAAGATTCAAATGTGAGAAATGAGGAATTTGCTTTGGTATTCAATTTCAAGTTTCAGGACTTAAATATTAGTGACCTACACTGACTGATGTGACTCTAGGAAAAACTTCATGACTCAGATTTTAAGGGCAGAAGACTCAATGATCCTCATCTAAGCCAACCTCCAATAAAAGAGCAGTGATTCTTGTATAAGGAATAAGAAGTTTGTTCCCTATATTCTTTCATTTTGGACTTTAAACTGTTAGTTGATTTTAAATCCATTTAAAATAAGGTGATAAAATGCTCTGAATGTCTGAGCAATGTCTGAATAAGATGGTGTCAACACATCCAAAATTCTTGGATTGTTTAAAAATAAGAGGATATGAGATATGTTAAACTAAATCCTGTAACTAGATATAGACTTCCTTCACTAACTTATTAACATTGCATTATTTTACTTTTCATTAGACTGAGTGTATGCTGCAAATGCTCCCACCATTTTTTAACTTTAAATTCATGTTAAATATTCACACTTTTCCATGAGAAATGCAGGAAATCCCTATATTCTGACATTCTTTTCTTCCACATTATTTCTTTTCTTCACTTTTCAAGTATTACAGATTTTCATTGTTGACATTCCTTCAAGTATAACTGATCTCTTTTCTTCATAATTTAACCAGAAAGAGAAGGCTGAAACTAGAACAATGTCTGTGAATGTAATTTATATAACATTTCCACATTTGTGCCTTTGTTATAGAGTATTTTTTGTGGTTTGAAACCCTTCTCTCTCCCCACAAACAGAAAAAAAAAGTTTGCCACAGCAACATCTGTTTTTCGTATTCTGATTTACTGTTTATAATATCTTTTCTCTCTGGCAAACAAATGAAACTTTGTTTATGGCACAGGATATAGAATGCTCAATAGATCCTGAGCAGCTTCTCCTTCATCCTTTGTTTCTTCATTCAATGGCATACCTCCAAGGGGTATCAGGGTTCCTTATTTTGGCTAATTCTTCTGAATTAGGGCAAAAGTTTTATTTTTAATTCCAGTTGCTTACAAATGAATGTCTTTGTTCTAACAGTTTCATTGAGCAAACAATATAACCATTTCTACCATTCTGAGAGTTGTTATTTGCTGCTTTCTTATCAGAAAAAGAATTTGCACCTTGTTTGGGGTTTTTTGGTTTTTTTTTTGTTTTTAACTTTTAGATTATTCAGTGAAACAAAGCCTTCTAAACAACCTGGAATAATAATTGTTATAATTTGTCTCTTTCCTAATAGTATTAATATATTCGGCCTTCACAGACATCCAAAAGTTTTTTAGGATCAATGGTTCTCCAAATTCCAGGCAAAAGAGGAACCTTAACACTATTATCTGAAAACAGTTTAACATGTTATAATACACATGTGATTACAACAAATGTTATTAAATATTGATAGAATATTTAATCTTGAAAGTTGCATCTATACTCGAATATTTGTAAACTAACATGCTATATATTTAATATATATTTATATATTTAATTAATATTCAAAGCATGTTTTGGAGTAGTTTTACCTTCATTTAATTGAACTAGCCTGAGATAAATATCTTGGTTTAGTGAATTTTTGAGATAGCTGAGACTTTCAGCTGTCCTGGCAATGAACTGTTGCAACTGATACACATTGAGGTGATAGAGATTCTCCAAAGAACAATGAAGACAGTGAAGAATCTAGGGAACAAGTCCTGTAAGTAATGTCTGAGCAAATTGGAAGTATTTAGCCTAGAGAGAAGAAAACTCGAGGAAGCTGTCCTTCTACAACTACCTGAAAGGAGGTTATAGCGAGCTAGGGATCAGTCTCTTCTCTCAAGGAACAAGTAACAGGACAGATAGGACAAGGTGAAATGGCCTTAAATTGTGCCAGAGAAGGTTCAGATTGGATACTCAGAGAAAATTCTTCACAGAAAGAGTTGTCAAGGTTTGGAACAAGCTACCCAAAGAAGTGGTGGAGGTACCATCTCTGAACATATTTACAAGATGTGGTGCTTAGGAACATGGTTTACTGGTGGGCTTGGTAGTGTTGGGTTAATGGTTGGACTTGATCTCAGCAGTTTTTTCCAATCTAAATTTTTCTGTGGTTTTCTCTTGAGATCTTCACAGAGGATGGTTGCAGAAGAGCTAACTAAGGCATTAAAATAAATTTTAAAATGTCATAAGTTAAAATACTGGATTCTCAAATCCACAAGCTATCAACACATCATTCTTATCCATAGGCCATATGTTGGATTCTCCATTGAGTGGTGTCTTTGTGTCGTTACTCACACCTATTCAGATTGTAAGGGGAAAGAATTAGATTACGTTATCATACTGTTCTTTTTTTTCAAAACGCAAATGACTTCACAAAGTATAAGTTTAAAGAAAATGGGAGGCATCAGGACATTCCTCTAGAAGAAAATTAAATTATATAGTTTAAAATTGAGAAATAATTCATGGCAAGTTAGTAAAAGCTTGAAGATCAAACTATGACCCAAAGGTCTAGGTACTATCGTAATTTCTGTGACTAGATTCATTAACATTATCATCATGCATTTGTTCATACTGGCTGTAGCAAGAGCAATATACACAACAAAGCAACATAAGAAGGAGATGTTAGGTTGCCAGGAAATGAGCATGGAGAAGTACTGTGCACCAGAGATGAAGGATATAAGCTTTTGTTTCAGGTTAGCTGTGTTTATTGTACTTTCTGGTTTCTAGTCCTTCATGCTTTATGAACACTTACTCCAATGTAATTCTGCCATGGAGTGATAATTTGCAAAGAAAATGTAAGTAAGGCTTGGTCATGTCATAAAGACTTCTCTTAGGAGACTTTTTGGTACACAAGCAGCTGGAGTTTAGCTTAACTGCTAGAAGCTAGCAAAAGAGCTGACACCTAATTTGCAAATTTCAGGCCATATAGACTCAAGGGTTTGTGTTTTACATTTAGATTCACATTATTTTCCGGAGTTTTCAAATACATGCTGTTGCTCACATATGGTTCCTAACCCCTCTCATTCTTGCAGCTTCTCATGAACACATCCGTCAGAGAGCCCAAGAACTCCCTACGCATTTGTTCTAGCATTATAACAAAAGCTAGGCAAACACTGTCCAGAGAAGTATCAGTAGCACTATTTCAGCACCTCCAGGTCTTCAAAGGACAATATATGTAAGGATTTCTGTCTGACTAATCATCTACTTGGAAGAGAGGGAGAACATACACTGTATCCTTTGTTCCTCTCTTTCTTAATGTCTTCAATTGCTTGTTTATATACTAAAAGGTAGGAAGCGTTTCATCACATTAAAAACATCACGCAGAAGTGCCATAAACTCCATTTTGAAAGGGAAATTTGACAGAAAAAGGTAGCAATCACTTGTGGGGATATTTTTATTTTCTTGAAAGTTTTAATCTCCAGTGAAATCAAATACACTGCAGTATACACATGAGCAGAAAGTACATTTGGAAGGATGCACCTAAAAAGAACAGACTATATTCTAGAGACAATATGCCTACTGATCTCATTTTTAAGGTTGATCATGTTCTTGTTTCCATCCAGGGAGCTGTGAGAGCTTAACTCTGAATGAAGACTTCTTTCAAAAATGCTTTTCAAGTCTTTCTTATTCTAGAAGTGTTGAAAGAGATATTTGGTAACATTCTGGAAACAAAAATTAAAATACATAGAAACTTTTTTTATTGAGCATAGATAGCTATTTAACTATCAATTCTTAAGCTAAAAGTGACAGTATTGTATCAGCACGTTAGATATTAGAATCCCAAGATACCAGTCTGAAAATTTTCTGTAAGTTACAGTTGAA
The DNA here is from genome assembly GCF_028858725.1 of Colius striatus. Classification (NCBI taxonomy): domain Eukaryota; kingdom Metazoa; phylum Chordata; class Aves; order Coliiformes; family Coliidae; genus Colius; species Colius striatus. The sequence goes on from NC_084790.1 coordinate 20,317,778, forward strand.
ACCAACTAGAAAAACAAATGGTTTACGAAAATTCACAGTTTCTATAATAGATATCACTGATACCACATCAGCATCATTATATAAAAGCAGTAAGAACATCCTAGTTCTTATGGTTTAACTGAAGGAGGTGGTCTAGAGATAGGCGAAAGAAGCAATGGTGACTCTAGAGAGAAGGTAAATGAAGAGAAAAAGAGATTTTTCAGTTTCCACAGATCTGCAAGTGTTACATCAAAGAGAACTATAAATACCTGTCATATTCCTCAAAAACCTTTTTACAATTAAATTGTTAGCATATGTCTTCTGCAACCTAGTGAAAAAAAAAAAATCACACTGTAAATTCAAGCCAAAGGAAGAATAAATATAAGAACAATAGAAAGAAAAGTTAAACTTTTGTTTGCAGACTATTATAGTAGAAAAACATTCTGCTTCAGGTGATTGTTTTGCTTGAGAAAATCACATCTTTATATACTTGTTAAGTGGTAGTGATCATACAAAAACCCCATATTTGGTACAGAAACTAATCTAACAAGCTTAACTTCAAATGCAGATTGGTCTAAAAGACTGCCACATTGGTCACTTCATGTTAGCAATTTCTTTTCATTCCGGTAATGAAAATCATATTTGCTTCAGAAAAAAATCCAAAATCTCCCTCCAGCTCACAAAGAATAGAGTGCTGTATCAATCTCTGTGTTTCATTGCCAAAGGAAAATCAGGAAAAATGGAGACTCAAACTGTTAGAAGTGATTAATTGTCAGAATCTCATAGCTGTTTTACACTTCAATTAATTTTTATTGCTGTTATTTTCTGTTTTGAAACTGAAAAAAAAAGCTTAAGCCTTTTTACTGTCACAATAATTCTCAGTTGACGTAATGTTTACAGTCCTCATGATAAGGGTGGCAACAGAATATCTTGCCACTGCAAAGAAAGAAGTTCATATACAAGAGAAAACTCTGTTGACAGAGAGACGCAAGCATTTGCAGTAAGCCAAAGATCAAAGTAGACTCCAGAGGTAAGTGCATGGCCTTCAGAAATATGAATATATTGGAACACGGTGTGAATTTCTAAAGGGATTTATACTGCCCATTCACCATTCTTATTTACAAAGAGAAATGCAACAGAAAATTGTACTCTAGAGCTTCTGAGGTTTTTTTATTTATGACAATGCCAAAATTTCTGCAGCATCAGTCCTGAAAACAGATGTTATTCAAAGTTCAAATCCATGTAGTTTGAACTGGTTAGTTCAGAAGGGAAATGTGATTTCTCTTTTTGATTTCTTGAATGAGAATAGATCAAATTCTTGTATTTAAAGCCAAAACTTCAAGGCACTTTGTAAATTCTTGCTTCAAGTTAACATTGGCTGATGAAATAACTTTACATAACAAAACCTAGGAATGACTGTCATTTAAGTGAAGGAAAAAAAAGAAAAAAACCATCCTGTTTGAAAAAATGGGAAAAAACATCCATGGTTGATAATAAATCAACCATGAGCCAGCAGTGTGCCCTCATGGCCAAGAAGACATCCTGAGATTCATGAAGAAGAATGTGGCCAGCAGGTCAAGGGAGGTTATCCTCCACCTCTCCTCTTCCCTGGTGAGACCTTGTCTGTTGTCCTGTGTCCAGTTCTGGGCTCCTCAGCTCAAGAAGGACAGAGAATTTCTAGAGAGATTCGAGTGCAGGACTACCAAGATGAGGTGGGGATCTCCCCGGCACTGACAGGGGACCTCATTAATACAAGTATTTGAAAAGTGTATATCAAGGGGATGAGGCAATTTTTTTTTCCATAGAATTCAGTGTCAGAACAAGGAGTAATGGACAAAAAAGTTGGAACACAAAAACTTCTACTTAAAAATCTTATTTAGTGTAAAGATGAGGGAGCCCTGGTACAGGCTACCCAGGAAAGTTATGGATTTTCCTTCTCTGGAAGTTTTCAAAATCCACCTGGATATGTTCCTGTGGAACTTCTTCTCAATGGACCTGATTGAGCAGGGGGGTTGGATGATCTCTAGTGGCCACTGCCAACCCCTACCGTCCTGTGAACCTGTGATTTTCTTTACAAATGTATATGAAGAGTGGGTTTGGGTTTTAATTTTGATGGTTTTGGGGATTTTTCTAAACTGTTCTTTGTAATTTATTATAGAAAATAAAGGACAATGATTTGAGCTGATCAGAGTTAAAATAGTAAGTCTAATCTGGAAAAGAAGACTTGCAGAAATTCAAAGTGGAGTACGAGACAAGGTACAATACCCAGGCTACATTAAAGCAAAGGTTATATTATATATATGTTCACCTTCAAGCAAACCAAGATGAAGGGCAAATAAATGATTTGCCAATGTTATCAGGCCCTCCAGAGCATCCTGAGTACTTCTGTTTCTCTGTCAAAGGACAATTAAGCAATTCTCCCAGCAAAATGTGAGGTCTACATTGCAGTACAGCAATAACAAGTTTCCCCTTTGACTTACATTATATAATTCTATAAATGGAGATTTCAGCAACCACAGTGTCATTTATCAAGTGATTCTAGGATTTGGGATAGATCTCTGATTCTCAGGCCCATGCTAGACTGCTAGATATGATTCTTATAATTTTATTACATCAATGTATCAATTACATCAATTATATCAATTATATCAATTACATCTTCTTTTCAGAGAGTTATGCAGATGGAAACACTGCTACCTTCAAGATTTTATATAATATACATTTTGCATATTTTAAAAATAATTTGATTTACCAAAGTCTATAGTATAATGTGTTTTTAATGCCTACAGAGTTTTCTAAATTGTTTGAAGATGTCTCTGTGGAGCTACACTCAGTTAAGAAATATTTTGTGAGAAATATGAGGCTAGCAAAACTGGATCAGGACTGATATGTCTTCAGCTGTATCTTCCCTAGTTATGGTAGAGGAAAGATGGTGTTTAATACAGTGACTCTGGCAGTCCCCTGCCCCTATGAAAGAAAAAAGGTATGTAAGAAGGGTCAGGAGTGTCAGATACAGTACAAATAGCTCATGGCTGAAATAGCCTCCTTAGGGGGAAGCAAAGGTTTCAGTGAGAATGTGGGCTTTGAGATATTCCCTCCAATATTTTGCAGTCTGTTTGATCAGCAGAATCAGTAAACAGGGCAGGAACTGCCTTTTCTTTACAAGGGATACAGAAATTTGCATAAATTGTGCTTTGGTTGGTTATATGTGCAGAACAGATATGATCCAGAAACCTTGCAGGTCCTTCCAATGGTCTTCAACAGACCAGAGAGCACATATATTTTAAAGGGTTTCTCTCTGTATGGTGATTACCAAAACACTTGTTGAACAGTTTTGATAATGCCTCTTACATTTGGAGAATTTATTAGGCTTCCAATCTGCCATTATTTATCAAAAATGTAGCTTGTTTGATAGAAGACGCCTCTTATTTCTTGTTGTCACAGTGAAAATATGGTCATTGAAGATAACTGTGAAATTTTAAACAGATGTTAAAATACTTTATAGTACAGGAATCTTTTGAAGAATCTTTCCTGCCACCTCTGGACAACTATTAATCTTATCTCACTGCTCTTTCTTTTTTCCTTAATCTCAAATCTGGAAACGATTATTGTCAGAAATCACCAACACAATGTAGAAAGGAAAATTATTAGGGACAACAAAATATCATACCAAGTAAGCATTGCAGAATTCAGATACAGATGTGAAGAGGCACCTTCCTGTATGCTTTTTCCACATTCCTCCATCCCCTGTCCCAACATTAAGAAGCTTGGAAACAGAACAGATAAAACACATATCTGAGGGGATGAGATGAGTAGATTGGTCACCTGTAGCAGTTACTCTGAGGCTTGATTCTGTAGACATGGGAAGTGCTGGGGTTAAACAACAGTGGTGGGGACCTCTCTGTTTCTGAAAACCCAAAAGTTCACCTACCACGAGCTTTACAGGCAAATGTAATGCATGTTCACATTGCAGCACTCTCAAGGCCAAATACAATTCATATTACTACTGAAGTGCTTAATAAGTGCAAGTGATTTTTCTGATAGAGAAAGGAAATGTTTTAACCAGTTGATTGAGAAGGCAACATTTTATCACCTCAAGCTCTGCATTTACATTTGCTTTTTACTTAGACCACTAAACCTGACTTACTTTTACTTGAGCTAATACTTTCTAAAATCGTTATGGTTTCAATTCATCCAGGCCCTTGCATTTAGTATAAAGGAAAGCATACATATTTTCAGATTTAATTATGTCAAAATCCTGAGTACCTAAGAAATACCTTGAGACTTTCTCTTCCTTCAGTGCTTTTCTTTTGTAATTGTTCTATAAGCAAAAGCATCTGGTCACATAGGAGCAATATCATAAAAACAATCACAGCAGTCAGCTAAGATCTCTTATTAAATTTCATAAAAGTTTCTATCTCTTACATGTTTTCATGGGGAAGTTATACAGTACAGCACAGATAGAATCACAGATCACAAATGCCTCCTCCAGGTTTTTATAAAATATTATCTCATGCTGCTTAAAAACCCCACAGATTAAATAAATAGGTAAGTCAACCAATTAAGATTCTATGCTAACAACCAACATTTGAAACTTTTCCCTTTGTTTTGAAAACCAAAACAGCATATGAGGTGAACAAATCATTTAGAAGATTTACAAGGTTATTCTCTGTTCATGGCACCTGAAAATATAGGTCTGAGACTTGTAAATTCAGAGTGGACTTATTTGGGAAGGAAGCAGTACACAAAATGATAAGAATTAATCCAAAGGATATGATACTCATTAGAGTTTTAAGAGATTGCAGTTTCAAATTTTCTCATGCTCAGTTGCTTCAAATCACCCATGCTTACAGACATCTAAAAAATTCATGGTCTGTGGATCTTTGATGGGATAATATACACCAGGAATTTAGCATAAATAGCAGTGTGTGAATTTTATTTATTTAGAGAGTTGAAAGAAATATGACTCGATGTTCCTTACAGTATAGATCAGTGAATTAATGCTGCCAGAAGTGACCATGCCCACAGCAGAATAAGTAAGAAATGCATATCCTTGTAACATTGAAAACATAACTAGTCAGTAAGTCAACCCAGCTAAATTCTTACCATTTGTTACAACTAGAAATGTTTTTCAGTATTTTGGAGAAGGATATTTTCAGTCTACATTTTGTTAATGACAAAAATATTGTCTACATTCTTAGAAAAGTGTGGCCTTTTACAGGTATTCTACACACAATTAATTAAAAAAAAAAAAAAAGAAATAATGAAATATTCAGTTGCTATTTATAAATTCACTTTACAGAGTCTATGGTGATTTATATGTGTAGAGAATCTTCCCTGCAATGATACTTCTGCAAAAACTAATTATATTTTAGAGTCATAGCAATATGATAATATCATGAACAAACCTTATCAAAAGCCGTATTAATTAATTCTAGCACTACTCACTGATCATTAGTTCATGCACTGTAATAATCAGTTCTAGAATCAACAAATCCTATGTTCTCAGTTAATTTCTCTGTTTTTAAAAGGCAGTCAGCTCTGACACTCTTTTAATAAAACCAAAATGAATCCCTGATATTTGATAGATTAGAAAATTTTAATCAATTTTCATTGTATTAAAAATCTTGAAAAAAACCCTATATTCTTATTGTATTGCTACCAGTGTGGCAAAGGTTTGTAATATTTCAGATTCTTGCCTTTTATCTGTAGACATTTTATTTTCTTAACTAGATGGGAGTGCATCCATATAATTTTTTGTGTTTTAGCATTTAAGTCACTTTTCTACTTCACAGTGGAATTTAGGCTAGTATTTCTAAATATTTATTATCCAGTTCTTTAATTTCATTTTGCCTGGGCATAAATGATACCATAAATCCTGGAGTATGTTACAGGAAAGTTTCACAGTTGTATGTTACTTACAATATTACTAGAAGTTTGGGCCCTGAAAATATTTGCACATTTATTTTAAAGCTTGTAACTTACTCAAAGTGTTAGATCAAAAATATTTGACATGCTGAGATTACAGTGTCCTACAAAACAGTTCATATTACAGTAGAAAAGGCCAGGTAGAAGAACAGGCAGACATAATGCATCTGTCTTAAGCAAAGACTAAGAGCTTTACCTTTCTAAAAATTTGCCTTAATATTACCAAAATTTATACTAGCTTGAGGAAAGCTGGGATATTAAGCAGGCTGCAGGAATAAGTAGCAAACAAGAACAGAATGTCCAAGAGAGGAAAAAAGGAATAATGTTGTCTTGCAGCACGTGCAAAAGTGGATGCAATTTCAGAAATCCCAAATACTTAAAAATTCTGGACTGAATCCTTCAAGGAGTAGAACAGTAAAGTTTCACTGAATTAATTGGAGCTAAGTCAACTAAATCAGTTTTTAAAACTAATCTCTCTCCCCCACACCCCTCTGACATAATAATTTCCTCTATTCCCTTGACAGTGCCTCTGTCTTGACTACCCATGAGTATGGTACAGGTATTTCTTTAACTGAACATCTTTGCACATAGAAACTGGAAGATAACCAAGTCCAGAGTTATCTTTTGGCCTATACCTTGCCACAACGTGGTTCTTGCATGAAGAAGTCAATTACTTTTCCATATTTCAAGTCTACAAAAACAGATTTAAAAAAAGAAGCAAGTATGTGCAAGTGCACTTCTGGCTGTACTAAAGCAAAAAGGCTCTTACACTAACGAAGTTACAATGCATGCCAGCACCTCAGCCCTATATCCTACCTTTTAGAGAGTCTCACAGAATTCAAATATATTAGCTGCTCAGAACTGCAGGATAGCTAAGGATGGCAGATCATGTGGAGACCATCTAGTCAAACACTATGTCAAAGAATGGTCACCTACAGCAGGTTCTCTAACACACCTCAGAATGCCATTGGCCTTCTTGGCCACAAGAGTACATTGCTGCCTCATGTTTAGTTTGTTATCAACCAGGACTCCAGGGCTGCAGAACTGCTCTCCAGCAGGTCACCCCCAGCCTATACTGGTGCATGAGATTGTTATTCCCCAAGTGCAGGACTCTGCACTTGTCCATGTTGAACCTCATTAGGTTCCTTTCTGCCCAACTCTCAAGACAGTCCAGATCCTGCTGAATGCCATCCTGCTGAATGGCAGCACAGCCTTCTGGGGAATCAGCCAGTCCTCCCAGTTTGGTGTCATCAGAGGAGTTGCTGAGGGTATGCTCTATCCCTTTATCCAGGCGAAGATGTTGCAAAAAACTGACCCCAGAACTGATTCTGGGGAACCCCACTGGCCTCCAACTCAACTCACTACCTTTGACCACCATCCTCTGGGTTCTGTCATTCAGCCAGATCTTGGCCCACTTTACTGTCCACTCATCCAATCCACATTATCTGAATTTTTCTATGAGGATGTTACAGGAGAGGGTTTCAAAAGCTTTGCTGAAGTCAAGATAGATAACATCCGCTCCTCTCCCCTCATCTAGCCAGCCATTTATACTGCTGTATAATTACTGAAGTGGCCTGGAAAATAAAACTTACATTAAAAATTACATTAAAAAACCAGCATTGTTGACCAATTAAGGAAAGATATGAAGATCAAGAAGGCTTACAGGGTGGACACAGCTGCTGCTGGTATATGAGGAATCCACAACACAGCAATTCCCTGCAAATACCATGGAGTGTGGATCAGAGTGGAGGCTTTGTGGTCAGACTCTGTGACAATACACGGGAACAAGATGGTCCTCTGAAACTGATAAGCAGCACTTTTGGTACTCTGAGCCAATGATCTGTCAAATTTTGACAAAATGTTGTCCTTTGCGCAAACTTTGCTCATTATAACGTCATTATAATACCAAAACACACGTCCATTCCAAAGGCTTCCTGTCTCCAGTGCAACCACTGCTTCTTGAGCCTGTGCCCTAAATTTTCTGTAAGGTATACGTTTAAATGAAAGGTGAGAGAACTTTGCACCAATCGTAATAAAGGTATTTATTGCTAAAGTCACTCAAAATCCACTTTGAAGGTTAAAAAAATGTATAAAAATGGTTAGAGAAAGGGGGATCCTGGGGGAAGACACCATCATGAAGTCAAGAGAAACTGACTCCTGGGATTGTCTGACAGACTGAGCCTTTCTTCCTCCGCCCTTGGGACGCCTTGGGTGAGACTTAAACGAAGCGCTTCTTCAGGAAACTTGGAAATCTCTCTATAGAGTTACTTTTAAACCTTTTGTAGCCATGCTGTATTTTCTATAACTTTGCCTGCTGTATTACTTATATGTCTATTTTTGCATATACTTTTTCCTGCAGACAGTTACTACCACCAGCAATTCATAAGAATATGTATAACTGCTGCATGAATAAAACTGCACTGTTTAAGTAGGCAGTCGTCACAGTTTCTCACTGAATGTGATCAAACCCTGGAGTGTGGCTGTGCTAGTTCATGAGTATGGCAGGACTGAAGGTGCAGATGACTATCAGTGAATCCAGAGTTGTGATCACTCACAGGAAATAAATGCAGTTGAACTGATCTTGACAAATTGAGTAACACTCAGAATTTAAATCTAGTCACACATAACCTCAGTGAGGGGAGTTAGAACGCAAGGGGGGTTATTTTCTCCCAAACCACTTTGTAAAGTGACAAATACCATCAAAGAAGACTATCAGGTTAGTCAAACATGATTTCTCCCTGTGAATCCTTGTTGACTCTCCCTGATAACCATCTTTTCCTTCATGTGTTTTAAGATAGTGTCCAGGATGAGCTGTTCCATCACTTTTTCAAGGGTGGAGGTGGGGCTGACTGGCCTGCATTTTTCTGCATCCTCCCTTTTACCCTATATGAAGACTGGAGTGATACTGTCCTCTCTCTAGTCCTCAGGCATCCTGTTTATTTTCCACAACAGTTTAGAAATGATAGACAGTGGCCGGCCAACTCGTTCAGCACTTATGGTTGCATACCATCAGGACTCATGGATTTATGGATATCCAGCTTGTCTAACTGGTCTCTAACCCAATCCTCACCAGTCATTCTCTGGATTATCTCACTGTCTTCCAGGGACCGGGCTTCCCAAGGGCCGGCCTTGGTAGTAAAACTGAAGCAAAGGAGGCATTCAGTAGCTCTGTCATTTCTGCATCCTCTGTCACCAGAGCACCCTCTTTGTTCAACTGTGGGCCCATGTTTCCCCTAATCTTCCATTTGCTGCTGATGTGCTTGAAGAAACCCTTCTTGTTTTCCTCTACTTCCCTTGCCAGCTTTAATTCCAAGAGGGCTTTGACTTGTCTGATTTCATCAGTACATGTCCTGCTAACAATATGTTTCATGTGTTGTGTTCATGTGTAGAGTATTACTACCTACTTGTTCAACTGTAAGTAGAAAAAAGCACATTTCCTTATCCACTTCTACTCAGAGCTGCTCAGAAATTATCATGAAGCAAATAATTAATTTTTTTTTAAAATAGTTTAGGTAATTTGGGAAGGAATAGTATTGATAAGTTATTTTACTGGAGTCTTCTCAATAACAGTTTATTTCTCAGACCCACATGAATCACTGAATGAATAATTTGATTAAGAATATAGAATCATTTCAGTTTGAAAAGACCTTTAATACTATCAAGTAAAAAATATTTAACTATTATTTAAATTAAAATCTAGTTTTTCCAGACTTCTAATTTCTGAAATATAAAATGTTTACACTGTATGACTAATTAAAAATAAATTCTTTGAATGAGATTCAACCAACAAAATATGTTTCAAGGTAGTTGTGAGAGTTCTTTAATGTAAAACATACATGGATTTAAAGCTACTGATTAGATGCAAGACATCAGTTATATGCTTAGCAGTTATGTTGAGGCTGTAGATACTCATCTGTGCTACTTAGATGGATAATATCTACAAATGGGTGAATATTTGCAATAATTGAGGAAAGAAAAGGGATTGCATTTTTTCATTGCTATATTTACTTGTAAGTAAAAAAATTATAATTTCTTATAGCAAAGACGAAACAGTAGTTGGAGAAGGGAAGCGTATGTGATGCATTTTTAAACTAAGATCATTTCTGTCTTGAGACAAAATAGGTAAACAATAACCTTTTCTATGTTGCGATTCATACAGTGACCTAACAGCCGGGAAACATTGTGACACACTTTTTCTACAAGCTGGAAGCCTTAAGTAGATGCTCTGGTGAAAGAGAAACAGAAATTGATGCATATTTCTGATTTAAATTACGTAGCCATTGAAAAGTCAATTTTGTTTTCTACTTTCTAAATTAGGAAGCAAAAAATCAGAACCAAACAGCATAGATGTTTTATGGAAACTAATGCACCCTTAGCTCTTAATTGCAGGTTTGCATCAGAGGCTTATGGAGTGAGGTATTTAGGGATAAAATAACAAGGGAAAATTTCCCTATCTTTTCTATTCATCAATCACATTAATAGCAACAAAATGTGCCATAATGTTCACCTTAAATTAACTAAATAAGAAGGAAATTGATTATTTTCTCATTCTTGTATCTCTGCTTTAACTTGCATTTGTCCTTGTGGAACAAATGTAAAGTCTCCTGCAGAATGGAAACAACTCATGAATGACTGATATTCTTGTGATATTTTTTTCTCTTTATGAAAGTATCTCCTTATTTTCTGGCACCATGTGGCAACTCTTTTTTTTGGCTGGGCTTTCTCTTTCAAGCCACACTTTTGTATTACCACATCCATCCATTTCCAGAAGACCATTATTTCACTAGTAAATTGGGACATTATTTCTCATTCTTGTGTGCACTCAAACTGTTGTTATTGATTTAGTGGAAGTAACAGCTGCTACAGCTTCCTTTCTTTTAAAGCAGAAACTGTTTTGTCTGACAAGACTGGAAGTCAACTATGTTGTTACAGAAAAAATGACTCATGTAAACTAATGCAAAGTCATTTTATATGAAAAATTAATAACTGAAAAGTGACCTAACTTTCTCAACTCAGTCAATACACTTTGTTGTAAGAGAAGAACTAGAGATACAGTAGACAAAATTTCTCTATTCTCTTAGAGACGATAAAGTGTGGTGCCAAAATGGTCTAATTGTGGATATTTCAGGACTGATAGAATTTAGAAGAAAAGTAAACTAGCAAGTTATTCATTACTCAAGTTTATGATTTTTATAAATATCTATATTTTACTTGTAAGACTTCCAATATAACATAATTCAGTGATTTTTTTGTACAGAGATAGTGAGCTAAGATATGTCAAATGAAAAACTCACCAGTTCAGTCTGGTGTCAGTAGTTTCTGAGCTTGGTGTTGTGAGTATATGTAGTAGTTTTGCCTGGGACAGGTTTTTTGGAAGTGGGGGCCCTACAGGGATGGCTTCTTTAAACAAAGAGTTGCCAGAAGCTTCCCCCGTAGCTCATAGGGTTAGAAACAGTCAGTTCTAAGCTGGACCCTGCATCTGACCTAGGCCTGGACAATCAGTGATGAAAGTAACGCCTCTGTGAATAACGTATTTGAGAAGGAAAAGAAATTGCTGCATAGTTGCTGAACTACTGCAGCAACAGGGAGTGAGAATGTGAAAACATCTCCACAGATACCAAGGTCAATGGATAAAGAGGGAGAAGAGGGTCTTTATGCCCTGAAAGAAAGACTCCCCTGTGACCTGTGTTGAGGACCATGGTGAGGCAGCTGTGCCCCTGAAGTCCATGGAGGCCACAGGGGAGCAGAGACCCACTTGCAGCCTGTGGAGGAGTCCACGTGGAGCAGGTGGATACCTGAAGGAGGCTGTGATTCTGTGGGAAGCTCACCCTGGAGCAAGTTTCTGGTAGGATCTGGGAGCCTTTGGGGAGAGAGGAGCAGGTTTGTTGTCAGGAGTTGTGATCCTGTGAGAGACTCAGGCTGGAGCAGTCAGTGCCTGAAGGACTGTTGTCCCAGTGGATGACCCACGCTGGGGCAGGATGTGAGGAGCTGTAGCCCTTGGGAAGGACCCATATTGGAGAAGTTCATGAGAGACTATCTCCTGTGTGGAGGGACTCCACAGTGTAGCAGTGGAAAGTGTGATGAGACTTCCCCCTGAGAAGAAGCAGTGCCAAAGTCCATCTGTAATGAATGGACCATAACCCCCATTCCTCACCTCCTGTGCTGCTAGGGGGAAGGAAAGTCCTGGGAAGAAGGAGGAGTAGGGGGAGGTGTTTCTAACCTTCAGTTTTATTTCTCATCTCCCTGTTCTCATTGTTCTTTTAATAAATGAAACCTTTTTTTCCCTATGTTAAGTCTGTTTTGCCCGTGACACTAATTGCTAAGTGATCTCTCCATCCTTATCTCACAAGACATTTTTTATATTTCTCTCTGTCTCCTATCCAGTTTGGGAGAGGGAGTAATATATGACTTTGTGGACATCTGGCTAAACCAAAACAATACATTTCTCAGAAAAATTGTAAATTTTTTTGTTTGTTTTCTTTGTGTGAATCATATATTTCTTGCAGAAATCAGCGCAGTCTCAAATAATTTGCAGCTTCAGTTCATGTTCTACAGGTATAACTATTCCTCTGTAACACATCTGAATAATAACAATAATGACTGAAACCAGACATTTCTACATGTTTAGATTCTTTCCAGTCTTTCTTCCCATAAAAAAAGAGAGTGAGACAAATTCCTTTGTACTCAAATGTTAAGGACATTCATGTAAGATGAAGAAGATGGAAGCTGAAAACTTTCAGATTTTCTTGAAAAGCATAGAGTACAAATAGGATATACTGATGCTTTTAGGCTGGATGTTATCTTAAGCAGTCAGGAGGGTCCATCTGTACCATCAGAGCATTTCCAAGTCCCCCAAACTCTTCCAGGAGCCACCTGACTGCAGAAGTGATTCAGATTGAGGCACAATCACAAGAACAGGATGATTGTCCTCTTCTGAAGCAGTGACCAGGAATATGACAGCTTCAGAGGGACCACAAATCTTACTACTCCTTTAATCCCTCTTTTATGCTACTTCCAAGTTTTAATCAATCACCATAATAATTTCTTTCAAAGATCTCTCTCTGTCTTATTGTTTCACAGTAAATCCTCATTTTGCTAATTCATACTGTTAGTACCTGGAAAAGAGTTGTCTTGGCAATTTCTGTCTTGACCAGCAACTGCTCTTAATTTTTTTCTTCCATTGCAGTGTTTCTTATTTCTGTTACTTCCCATGTTGCTATGTTGTAAGTTTAGCCACTAATCAAGGTAATTTAAGTTGAATATCTGTTTGATATCTGTAACACTTTGTAATTTTTTTATGCTATTATCTTATTGATGCAGCCACAATTCAGGGTCAGTATTCCACATGTGTACCAAAATATGGCTGAAAAAAACCCAAAATGTCAAAAAACCCTTCACAGCTTGTCAATTAACAGCTTTATCAACCGTTATCACCATTTTTTTTCTGTAAGCAAGTCATTCTCTCCCACTCAGTATTCAGTTTTCCATCTTTGAAACTTTTTTTCTCCATCAAAAATTTATTTTGATAGAAATCAATGATCCATTTTAGAGATTCCAAGAAAATAATTTTGCTTTCATGGTATCGTCTTTAGGATTTTCTTCTCTGTGGCCATTATTGTTGTCAGTAGAGCTGAAATTACAATCAGTGAGACCAGAATTTCTCTTTAATATTTTTCATAAAGGAAAAAAACATTCTCAGAGGTTTTTCAAAGATGTATTGAGTAACACAAAGAAGTCACAATGCCTTTCCAGGAGCTACAAACATATAGGCACTAAGTAAGTAGCAATAGAACAAATAGATGAACACAGTGTTGTGATTAGAATGTCATGCCTTCCATGAGATTATTACCAGGAAATCTACTAACCTTATACTCATTTTGTGAAATAATTAAGTATTTTACTCCTGAATCCAGCTATTTAAGATCATAATTTCTGACACCACTTATGTTGACTGCTAAATATTTCCTACATTATCTTTTTAAATGAATGAATCACCATCACCATCAATACCTACATATGGTAAACTACAGATGGTGTTTATTTTCTTGGATCAGATTCCCTATGAATTCCTTGGAAGAAGGTGCTGTTGTCTGTGTGCAGGAAAAATGGGCTATTCTGAGATTTCTGTCCTTGGCATAAGCTTTGGAATGCATTTTCTGTCTTTCTGTGTCCTAGTTTACTTTTGTTCTCAAGGAATATCTCTTAGAAGGAAAATGCTGAATTCACTGTGCTTTTTTTTCCTACTCCTTTTCCCATCCTTGGATATTACAAAACAGATAATTATGCAGTGCTTAGGACACAGAGAATTCTGGCCTGCAAAACAAAATCATAATACTGTCCATGAGAAGTAGAATTACCAGCCTACAATACATATGCTGTCATTGAGTAATGGAAATGTCTTAGGCCTCGGATTTTCTTATGGGTATGTGCTGGCTATCAGGAAAGAAACATTGTCCATAAAACAGAATGATTACAGTACTCTCACTCGGAGAGAAAATTAGTATTCAGGAGAAACAGTGATTAATGAACATTGCTCAAAGTTCTGCAGCAAGGTCTTCACAATCTAGGTCTCAAAATACAGAGATGATTTTAATGAAATAATGCAGAAATGCTCATTTACTACTGCTAAATGCTTTAGCAGCCTTTCACACAAATGCCAGAATGAAAAACAACACCACAGAGGAAATATTTGCATCTCTTTTACTCCTATCTTCTCTCATTCTGAACTATGATGGGATATAATCTTCCACTTAAAAATGTTAAGTTAGCTACTTAGTACTAATTGGTGGTCTTCAAGACCTGCCTGGACATGTTCCTATGCAACCTGATCTAGGTGAACCTGCTTCTGTAGGGGGGTTGGAATAGATGATCTTTAAGGGTTCCTTCCAACCCCTACCATTCTATAATTATATGAATCTATGAATTCATAGTATTCTGTGTTTAAAAACACACGTGACAGACTGGACCATAATTTTAAATTTAGAAATTTCAACTATGATTACAAAAAGTATGTGACTTTACTTCAGCCACGTAATTAATTATGGACCATATAAACACTTGTATATACTTAGCCTGAACACAAAAGTTTTCATGTAATTTACTCCTGATATTTCCACTAAGCTCATAAATCACAAAGTCAGCAAAGTAGAACAGAAAATGTTGCATCAGCTGAAAATATTCCTCCTGATACTTTCACAGTTTCAAAATGTTTCAAATTCATCAATTCTTTGGAACACGCCATTCTTTGTCAATCAGTTTTGTGCTAGAAGTCTTTTGTTGAGGTTCACTGGAGACTTGTAGAAACTTTAAAAGGAGCACAATTAAACTTCAACCTGTTTTAAATATTGACCTCAGGTTGACATATTCCATTTATACAGGCCAGTCTATACTTTTTTTCTGAATGTTGGTGTTATGCTGCTGAGTATGTTAAAGTAAGCCACACAGGAACTAATTCAGATGAGTTTGAATGTCTCCAGAGAACAAGACTACTCAACCCACCTGGGAAGCCCATTCCAGTGCTCCATCACCCTTGCAGTGAAGAAGCTTTTCCTTGTGTTTCTTTGGAACCTCTTATGTTCCAGCTTGTACCCGTTGCCCCTTGTCCTATCACTGGACATCACTGAGAAGAGTCTGGCTCCTACCCTTGACATACTTGTAAACATAAATGAGATCTCCCCTCAGTCTCCTCTTCTCCAAGCTAAAGAGCCTCAGCTCCCTCAGCCTTTCATCACAAGGGAGATGCTTCACTCTCTTCATCATCTTGATGGCCCTGTGCTGAACTCTCTCCAACAGCTTCCTATTCTTGAACTGAATGATAGTATTCTCTCCCAGGAGTAGAAACATCTCTCTGTAAAACCTTTGTGCCTTGAATGTTTAATTTTTGAGTAGATTGAATGCATATCTACATACAAATATTGAAATATTTTCACAAGTGTTGTATTTCACTATAATCTGCATAACCTCGGTGTTAATAGGAAAAAAAACCCCACAAAATAAAAACATGGAAAACACAATATCTCAAAAAGAACCAATGGGATAGAAATGTTGTTTCTATATTTGGGATTGACCACCAATTTGAAGTTAGGAAATTATGTGATTTTTCTTCAATCTGCTGTTATTTTTTGGCTTTGTCAACACTATCAGTGCTTGAAGATGATGAACCCAAGCATAGCTTCTGCTTGTGAAGAAGCCCTTGATCCCATCAACTCTGGTATTAAGTCTTTAGGAAACAGCTCTCCTGCTTCGTTCTGTGAGTTTGCCTAAAAGTAATCTGAGTCTACTTTAAAAGAAGATTAGGAATGTTAAAAAAAATCCAAAAAAACAGTGGCATTGAGCTAAGATTAAAAACATTTTAATTTTTTCTGGAAGAAAATAAAAACCCCAGTAGTAACAGCAATCACAATATTAAAGGTATAACAAAAACAATAATGGTATGCTTCCACTTCTATCATATGAACAGATAAAGCTATTTATCTATTATATATTGCTGTGATAGAAAAGGATACTGGGGATGTGAAGGCTGGGAGCAGCCTTTCTTGCAGTGATCATGAGATGTTAATGTTCAGGATCCTGAGAGGAGGCAGCAGGGAAAAACCAAATATCATCACAGCCCTAGATTTCAGAGCAGCAGACTTTGGCCTCTTCAGGGACGCTGCTTGGCAGAATTTCATGGTAAAAGTCATCCAAGAAACTTGTTTGATATTTAAAGACTACCTTAGCCAAGCTCAAGAAGAACAGATCCCAAAATCAGGTAGTCACAAAAAGGTGCCAAAAGGCCTGCATAGATAAATATAAGCTTCTGGCAAAATTTAAAGAGAAAATGAAGGTAGAAGCAAGGACAGGTATCCTAAGAGGAGTATAGAGACACCATCTCAGCTTGCAGAGACACGGTTAGGAAAGTCAAGGCTTACTTAGAGTTTAATGTGAGACCTGTGTCCTGGTTTGGGCTAGGATAGAGTTAACTTTGATGAGGAAGTAGGAAGGGGCACAGCATGGGCAGCTGACCTGGGCTGGCCAACAGGTATTCCATACCATACTGACATCATGCCCAGTACCTAGAGGGAGGGAGCTGGTCGGGGGGCGGGGCTTCGGGAACACAGGGGGGCTGCCGGTCAGACAGGGGGTCGCGCCGGGTCCTGAGTGGTGAGCAGCCGCGGCACGCGCCATTCCTTTTGTATATCCCCTCGTTTACTGTTAAAACTGTTCCTTTTCCCCCCTGAACCTGTTTCTTCTTATTGTTGTTCTATTAAACCGCTCTTATTTCAACCTACGCGAGTTTTCCCCTTTTTCTCTGGTTCACTTCCCACTCCACCGGGAGGGGAGGAGTGAGCGAGCACCCTCGTGGCTCTTTGTTCCCGGCTGGGCAAAACCACGACATTATTTGGCGCCCAACGTGGGGCCCGCAGGGTTGAAATAAGACACAGTAGGTTGAAACAATTGTCACAATGTTGATGTATTTGCTTAACTGCTGTTGGCCCATAATTTCTCATATGCATTATGTATTCTCTGTGATAGTGTTTATGTCCTTTGGAAAAGGGACGAAAGCAGTCGTTCTGATATACTGGTTGTTACTGGCTTATGGTATGGTTGTATCACTGGGTATGGAGCTAGGCCAATACTTGTACATGACTGGGTTGGCATTTCTGCAACTTGGACATTTATTTTCAGAATGTAGTGACAGTAATGACACTCAGTTCATGGGAAAAATGGAGGGACGTAATTTTTCCATTTTTTCCATCCTCCCTTACTCATTCAAGTTAATTGCAATAGCTTTTGACAATTCAGAATGCACTTGGGATGTCCCAGCCATTGTGGTTTTATTGCTCTGTCCTCTAGGTAGGGTGTTTTTCTTGGGTAGAGTTGTGAAATGTGTTTTCCAGACTGTTATTGAGGTTGGGCAGCTATGGAGGGATTGACATACAGAAGAATATGAACAGATATTGGAAGAGTTTTTTATTTGTACAGATTAGGAATGCCACCCTAGCAACCACTGTGGCTGTTCAAACTGAGGCAACTGATGCTGTTGCTGCCCTAACTCCAACAGCAGACACTGATCCTGAATCAGAGGATCAACCTGTGCTAGTGTCAGTTGCTCCTGTCCAGAAAAAGAAACACATAAAAAAGTCAGTTCGCCTTGTGAGGGATGAAGATGAACCAGTGTCATCACGGGAACGGGAGGAAGAGTCAGAGCCAGAGCCAGAGATAATCACCCAATCCTTGTCCCTGAGCAAACTGCGAGAAGTGCAAAAAGATTGCAGTCGCCACCCAAGTGAGCACCTTGTCGCCTGGCTGCTCCGATGCTGGGAGAATGGGGCCCACAGCTTGGACTTGGAGGGCAGGGAAGCCAGGCAGCTGGGCTCTCTGTCCCGGGATGGCGGCATTGACAAGCCAATTGGAAGGAAGACAGAAGTCCTCAGCCTCTGGAGAAGACTTTTGTCTGGTGTGAGGGAAAGATACCCCTTCAAAGAGGATATCATATGCAACCCAGGCAAGTGGACCACAATGGACAAAGGTATCCAGTACCTGAGGGAGTTAGCTGTGTGGGAAATGATTTATAATGAGCAGTTACCAACAGACCCAGATGAGGTCCAGTGCACACAGTCTATGTGGCGAAGATTTCTGCAAAGTGCACCATCATCTTATGCTAATTCATTGGCAGTCATCTCCTGGAAAGAAGGTGAGGGGAATACAGTGGAGGAAATGGATGTTCAACTTTGGCAATATGAAGAAAGTCTGTCTTCCTCCCTACAGGCTGTTGTCTGGGCTATAGATAAAATGTCAAAAGAATTCCACCAATTCAAAGAAGACGTCCCGCACTCCACCTGCCCGAGTCCATACTGCAGCTATTAGTAGATGGCCCTCTGTTCAAGGGAGAGAATATAGAGGGCAGACACCACGAGGTGCTTTGTGGTCTTACCTGCAGAACCAGGGAGAGAACATGAACAAGTGGCATGGGCAACCTACTTCGGCCTTAAGGGCACGGGCATGGCAGTTACGCGGAAAAACTGCTACAAGGAGCAATTTCTCTTGGAAAGATGCTGCTCCAGTTTCCAGTGAGCAACTCCCTAGACAGAATAGAAGGGTTGAGCTCTATTCTAGTCCCCTCAAGGGGACTTCTAGCTCTTTTCCACAAAAAGTATCCAATGACTGCCATGGCCAGTACTACGGAGGCCCTGCCTCCAACCAGGTGGAGGAGAGGGACAACCAATTTTATTGGACAGTGTGGTTCCAATGGCCTGGCACATCAAACCCACAAGAGTACAAGGCTTTAGTGGATACTGGAGCACAATGCACTCTGATGCCATCAAGTTTTAAAGGGACGGAATCTGTTTGTATTTCTGGAGTGACAGGGGGACCTCAACAGCTAACCTTGTTAGAAGCTGAAGTGAGTTTAACTGGAGATGAGTTGCACAAACACCCCATTGTAACAGGCCCAGAAGCTCCATGTATCCTGGGCATAGACTACCTTAAGAGAGGGTATTTTAAGGACCCAAAAGGGTACCGGTGGGCCTTTGGTGTGGCTGCAGTGGAGACAGAGGAAATTGAACAACTATCCAGCATGCCCGGCCTCTCAGAGGACCCTTCTGTTGTGGGGTTGCTGATGGTCAAAGAACAACAGGTGCCAATTGCAACCACAACAGTGCACCGGCGGCAATATCGCACCAGCAGAGATTCAGTGATTCCCATTCATAAGTTCATTCGCCAACTGGAGAGCCAAGGGGTGATCACCAAAACTCACTCACCCTTTAACAGTCCCATATGGCCAGTACAAAAGTCTAGTGGAGAGTGGAGACTGACGGTGGACTATCATGGCCTGAATGAAGTCACGTCGCCGCTGAGCGCAGCTGTGCTGGACATACTGGAACTCCAATATGAACTGCAGTCCAAGGCAGCCAAATGGTATGCCACCGTTGATATTGCCAATGCATTCTTCTCAATCCCTTTGGCAGTAGAGTGCAGGTCCCAGTTCTCTTTCACTTGGAGAGGAGTTCAGTGTACCTGGAATCGACTGCCCCAGGGGTGGAAACATAGCCCCACCATCTGCCATGGACTGATCCAGGCCACATTGGAGAAGGGTGAGGCCCCAGAACACCTGCAATACATTGATGACATTGTGTGGGGTGACTCAGCAGAGGAAGTTCTAGAGAAGGGAAAGAAGATAATTAAAATTCTTCTGAAGGCTGGTTTTGCCATTAAACGAAGTAAGGTCAGAGGGCCTGCGCAGGAGATCCAGTTTTTAGGAGTAAAATGGCAGGATGGACATCGCCATATCCCAATAGATGTGATCAACAAAATTGCAGCCATGTCTTCCCCAACTAGCAAAGAGGAAACACAAGCTTTCCTAGGTGTTGTGGGTTTTTGGAGGATGCATATTCCAAATTACAGTATGGTTGTGTGCCCTCTCTACCACGTAACATGGAATAAAAATGATTTTGAATGAGGTCCTGAACAGCAACAAAGTTTTGAACAAATTAAATAGGAGATTGTTCATGCGATGGCGCTTGGGCCAGTCCGGACAGGACCAGGTGTTAAAAATGTGCTCTACACTGCAGCTGGGGAGAATGGCCCTACTTGGAGTCTTTGGCAGAGAGCACCTGGGGAGGGTCAAGATTCTGGAGTCGGGGATACAGAGGATCTGAGGCCCGATACACTCCAACTGAGAAGGAGATACTGGCAGCATATGAAGGGGTTCAAGCTGCATCAGAAGTGATCGGCACAGAAACACAACTTCTCCTAGCACCCCGACTGCCAGTGCTGGGCTGGATGTTCAAAGGGAGGGCCTCCTCCACACATCATGCAACTGATGCTACATGGAGTAAGTGGATCGCATTGATCACATAACAAGCTCGTGTAGGAAGTTCTAGCCGCCCTGGAATTCTGGAACTGATCACGAAATGGCCAGAGTGTGAAGACAGTGAAATATCATCAGAAAAGGAGGCAATCCGTGCTGAAGAGGACCCATCATATGAGGAACTTCCAGAAGATGAGAATCAGTATGCCCTGTTCACCGATGGGTCCTATCGTCTTGTGGGGAAGCATCGGAGGTGAAAGGCAGCTGTGTGGAGCCCCCTACGCAAAGTTTCAGAAGCTGCAGAAGGAGAGGGTGAATCGAGCCAGTTTGCAGAGGTAAAAGCCATCCAGTTGGCTTTAGACATTGCTGAACGAGAAAACTGGCCAAGGCTTTATCTCTACACTGACTCGTGGATGGCAGCAAATGCTGTGTGGGGGTGGTTACAGCAATGGAAGCAGAACAACTGGCAACGACGGGGCAAACCCATCTGGGCTGCCCCAATATGGCAAGACATTGCTGCTCGGCTGGAGAAGCTAGTTGTGAAAGTCTACCATGTAGATGCCCATATACCTAAGAACAGGGCCACTGAGGAACATCTGCATAACCAGCAAGTAGACAAGGCTGCAAAGATTGGAGTAGCTCAGATAGATTTAGACTGGCAACACAAGGGGGAGTTATTTTTACCTCGGTGGGCCCATGACACCTCAGGTCATCAAGGCAGAGATGCCACCTATAAATGGGCTCATGATCGAGGGGTGGATTTAACCTTGGATGCCATTGCACAGGTTGTCCATGAGTGTGAGACATGTGCTACAATCAAACAAGCCAAACGGTGGAAGCCCATATGGTATGGAGGACAATGGCAGAAATATAAATACGGAGAGGCCTGGCAGATTGATTACATCACACTGCCACAGACTCGCCAAGGCAAACGTCATGTGCTCACAATGGTGGAGGCGACCACCGGCTGGTTGGAAAAGTATCCTGTGGCTCATGCCACCGCCCGGAGCACCATCCAGGGCCTTGAAAGGAAAGTCCTCTGGCGACATGGCGCCCCAGAAAGAATTGAGTCAGACAATGGGACGCACTTCAGGAACAACCTCATAGATGCCTGGGCCAAAGAGCATGGCATTGAATGGGTTTATCACATCCCCTATCATGCACCAGCCTCAGGAAAAGTTGAACGACACAATGGACTATTGAAGACCACATTGAGAGCAATGCGGGGTGGGACATTCAAACATTGGGACACAAATTTAGAAAAGGCCACCTGGCTAGTCAACTCCAGAGGATCTGTGAACAGAGCTGGCCCTGCCCAATTGGAACTTTTACATACTATAGAAGGGGATAAAGTCCCTGTAGTGCACATAAAAGATTTGTTAGGGAAAGCAGTATGGGTGAGTCCTACCTTGAGTAAAGGTAAACCCATTTGTGGGATTGTTTTTGCTCAGGGACCTGGGTACACTTGCTGGGTGATGTGTAAGGATGAGACAACCCAGTGTGTACCTCAAGGAAAATTGATTTTGGGTGAGAATAGCCTGTGAATTCCATGAATCAAATTGTATTATGTTAGTTGTTAAATAACGTTGTTGTATGTCGTCATTACCATAGTTGCTCTATGCCATATCACTGACACTACAGTAAGGACCACCCAGATCACCGAAAGATGGACAAGCAAGATACAGAATAGCAGAATGTGAATTGGTGCCCAATGACGTCCTGAAGATCAGTGCTTTCAACTTACAGATAAGACACACCTAAAAGACCAACTGCAAAATCCTGATACTGCATGCAGTGACCTATCCTACACACACACCCCATCTGCCCTGCTGTGAAAGATTTATGATGAATAAGACCTGACGTTATGGACTAAACGGCTAAATGGACTTAACGGGAATGTTAGGGGGGTGGCCTATAAACTGAGGGAATGATATACTTCTCTGTGTGTGCCCATATTTTTTCAGGGAGAGGAAATGTGGTGCTCAGATGTTGTATATTGTGAAACTAGGCATGATGTAGATGGTATAGAATAAGGGGTGGAATGTCCTGGTTTGGGCTAGGATAGAGTTAACTTTGATGAGGAAGTAGGAAGGGGCACAGCATGGGCAGCTGACCTGGGCTGGCCAACAGGTATTCGATACCATAGTGACATCATGCCCAGTACCTAGAGGCAGGGAGCTGGTCGGGGGCGGGGCTTCGGGAGCACAGGCGGGGCTGCCGGTCAGACAGGGGGGCGTCGCGTTGGGTCCCGAGTGGTGAGCAGCAGCGGCACGCGCCATTCCTTTTGTATATCCCCTCATTTACTGTTAAAACTGTTCCTTTTCCCCCCTGAACCTATTTCTTCTTATTGTTGTTCTATTAAACCGCTCTTATTTCAACCTACGCGAGTTTTCCCCTTTTTCTCTGGTTTCCCTTCCCACTCCACCGGGAGGGGAGGAGTGAGCGAGCACCCTCGTGGCTCTTTGTTCCCGCCTGGGCAAAACCACGACAGACCTGTCAAAGCTGATAAGAAAGGATTCTGTAACAGAAGCAAGAGGAATACCAGGGAAACTAGGGAAATGTGGTCCATCTGTTGAATGGTGATACAAGACATGGGAAAAGTTGAAGTCCTAAATGGTTCTTTACCTCAGTCTTTGCTATTAAGCCCAGCTTTCAGAAATCTGAGGCACTGGAGATCAGAGGAAAATTCTAGAGCAAGAAGAACTTATGCTTAATGAAGAAGGATCAAATTATAGAATATTGAAGCAAATTGGGGGTACATAATTCCTGATACGGTGCACACATGAGTACTAAGAGAGTCAGCTAAAGTGATTACAAGGCAATTCTCAATAAACTTTGAGTGATCATGGAGACTGGGAGAGGTGTCTAACAATTGGAGGATATCAAACGTCACTGTTGTCATCAAGGAGAGCAGGAGAAGAAGCTAGGGAATTACAGACTAGTTAATCCCTTAGTGTTGCCGCTACTGGCAACATCACCAGGCCACCCATACGGATCACTCAGCTCACCGGCTGCTGAGGGGACAAGATCACTTCATACTCAGTATGGATGTTACTTTATTTCAGCTTTATTGCTTGCACCATGTGCTTTTATCTGCTAACGCAAATATCTCCTTTCATTCTGCCCTGTGCCCGTCTCTTCTGTACTCTCCATCTCTCTCGTCACAGCCCGAGATCTTCCAGACACCTACAACACTTAGAAAGTAAGGAATCAACTTATCTTTTAAACCATTTCCAGGCACATAAAGAACAAGAAGGTGATCTGGAGTAGTCAGTATGGCTTCACAGAGGGGAAGTCATGCTTGCTCAACCTGATAAGCTATCATGGTAACATACAGGGCATGCAAGGGTACAACTAGGAAGGTTAGAGCTGTTCTAGAATTAAATTTAGTCAGGGAAGTGAAGGACAGTAATAAAACATTTTTCAGCAGCAGCAGAAGGATGACGAGGGGCAATGTGGGTCTGCTGATAAACACTGAGGGTACCCTGGTAACTGAGGATGTTGAGAAGACCAAAGTACTGAATGCCTTCTTTACTTCAGTCTTTATGGCCAAGGCCGGCCCTCAGGAAGCCCAGTCCGGCAAGGATAACAGGATGTCCTGGGTAGATGAGGAACAGGTTAAAGACTTGTTGGCCAAGCTTAACACTCCTAAGTCCATGGGTCCTGATGGGGTGCATCCTAGAATGCTGAGGGAGCTGGCTGATGTGATTGCTAAGCCTCTCTCCATCCTTTTTGAACAATCATGGAGGACAGGTGAGGTGCCTGAGGACTAGAGAAAGGCCAGTGTCACTCCAGTCTTCAAAAAGGTCAGGAAGGAGGACCCAGGAAACTACAGGCTAGTCAGCCTCACATCCATCCCTGGAAAGGTGATGGAACACCTCATCCTGAATGTTATCACTGAATACATGAAGGAAAAGATGGTTATCAGTGGGAGTCAAAATGAATTCACCAAGGGAAAATCCTGTTTAACCAACCTGATATCCTTCTGTAAGTGCATAACTGGCAGGCTAAATGAGGGGAGAGCAGAAGATGTCATCTACCTTGATTTCAGAAAGGCTTTTGACACTGTCTCCCATAACATCCTCATCAGAAATCTCAAGTAGTGTGGCTTGGATGAGTGGATAGTGAGGTGGATTGAGAGCTGGCTGAATGACAGAGCCCAGAGGGTGGTGATCAATGGCACAGAATCGAGTTGGAGGCCTGTGGCCAGTGGAGTTCCACAGGGATGGGTTCTGGTACCAGTCTTGTTCAACATCTTTATCTACTACCTGGATGAGGGGATTGATTACACCCTCAGCAAGTTGTCTGCTAACATCAAACTGGGAGGACTGGCTGATTCCCCAGAAGGCTGTGCTGCCATTCAGTGGGATCTTGACTGGCTCGAGAGTTGGACAGAGAGGAACCTCCTGAGGTTCAACAAGGACAAGTGCAGAGTCCTGCACCTGGGAAGGAAAAATCCCATGCACCAGTACAGGCTGGGGGTCGAACTGCTGAGCAGCTCTGCAGAGAGAGACCTGGGAGTCCTGATTGCTAATAAGATAACCATGAGCCAGCAATGTGCTCTCATTGCCAAGTAGGCCAATGGCATCCTGGGAGTGGTCAGACCACATCCAAGAGTTTTGTCAGCAGGTTGAGGGAGGTTCTTATCCCATTCTGCTCTGCCCTACTGAGACCTCATCTAGAGTCCTGTGTCCAGTTCTGGGCTCCTCAGCTCAAGAGGGACAGAGAACTTTTGGAGATAGTCCAGCACAGGGCCACCAAGATGATCAGGGGACTGGAATATCTTTCAGACTAGGAAAGGTTGCAGCGTCTGGGGCTGTTTAGTCTGAGAAGAGGAGACTGAGGGGAGATCTTATTAACATTTAAAAATATCTAAATGTCAGGTATCAGGAGGCTGGGGCATCTCTTTTTTCTATCATAGCTAGCAACAGGACAAGGGGTAATGGGATGAACCTGGAACACAAAAAGTTCCACTTAAACATAAGAAAAATCTATTTCACTGTGAGGGTGAGGGAGCCCTGGTACAGGCTGCCCAGAGGGGTTGTGGAATCTCCTTCCTTGGAGGTCTTCAAGACTCACCTGGACATGTTCTTTTGCGACTTGATCTAGGTTGACATGCTTCTGCAGGGACGTTGGACTAGATGATCTCTAAAGGTCCCTTCCAACCCCTACCATCCTATGATTATACGATTCTATGATCTTGGAAGCTCATAAAATTTTACAAGAGCATTTTAAGACATCCTATAACTCTCAGACAGCAAATGTGCAAGTATCAATTTTCAAAAGCATCAAGGAAATCATGTTATTAAAGAACTAAAATTGACAGTAGCAACAGTAGTGAGTAAACAGAAGTAGGACAAGGTTTGAAGTTCCATTTCAATGATATTGAAGTGGATGGATGAGCTGATAGAGTCAGGAACACCAAACAAAGCAGAAGTCATGAATCTCTGAAACATTCATTTGAGACGAGATGTAAAGTCTCACTGAGAGCCTCATTTACACAGAATTATGTTTTGGATCAAGACTAGTTTTGTAAGTTCATATGTCTGCATTTTGAAGGGCAGCTGTTATCCTTTGCCACCAAGCACTAAGACATATATATATATATTTAAATAATTCTTTCAGACTTAAGAAACAGAAGGTAACAGAATTGAAAGTTGTTAAAATATTTAATCCAAATGCATAGTACTTGAGAATGTTAGTAAAAATGAATGCTTCAGACTCTATAAGATAAATTTCCATGACTCTTTACATTTATTTTAAAACAACCGTTTTTTAAATTATGATAAATGTAAACTAATACCATTCACCATATGCAAAACTTGATTTTTAAAGTCAGCTGTGTGAGAACAAATTTTAACCTGTTGATCATCTTAAAAGTGTGAAAGTCACTCAAAGTTTTCAATGCATCTTCTAATGTTATCCACCATAGTCTTTCCCAGGCAACTGGAAAATGTGGTCTTGACACGTTTCCAACCTGTCTTGCAAATAGGCCTTCTCTCTTCTGTAAGCTTGAACAACCTTCCCCCACCTCTCTTGGCAATGTTCAAAATAAAAAAATCGAGATAAGATGTTTGACTGTTTTCCAGGGGATGTTGTATTTCATTGTGGCCTCACAATTATCTAATTTGCAGGGGCTTTAGGATAACAAGCTGCCTATGGTGCATTAAGAAATTTCAAGTGTCTGTATAGACTATGTGATGATTGAGTATTCTGCCCTGAAATAACATTGTTTCAACAAGCTCGAATTCTCTCCCCAACACGACAAAATACTCCAGAGTGATCACATTTAACAGGAAATCATTTCTATTAAGATTTTATTACCATACCCATATCATGTCACAGCTGCAGTCTATAGCAACCATCAATGCTGAAAGTCTCAGAGATGTGACACAAAAGTATATTTAATTGTCCTCTGAGCAATCATTTGAAGACTCAGGGAAAGAATTGCATCTTCCACTTTACATGGAAGAAAATTAAAGCATTCTGTAGTATGTCTGCTCAAGTTGAGAATAAAAAGACAATTTTCAAGCAAGTAATTCATCTGGTTTTGTCCTAATTCTATTGTAGGATACCTAGTGCAAAGACAGCAGTTAAAAAAAAGATAACTCACAAATATCTGCATTCAACAAGTTCATTAGTAGAAGGGGAATGCCTAGGCAGAAAGCAGTGTTAGCATAGATTATGAAAATCTTTTTATGTGTTGGACAGTTACTACCAGTGTTCTGGTTTCTAAATCGGCTTAGACTGAACCTAAAAGTTATTTTACTTGCATAGATCCCAAATACTTAATCTGATTATCAATTTGTGTAACTTAAAATAAATATTTGCTTTTCAAACATTGTTGCATTTACAGGTAAGTGTGGATTGTATGTTGTGAGCTTTCTCTTTCCTTTTTTTAAAAGTTTTTAATTTTTTTTGTTAAAGTTTGAGAACATGCCTTTTTCCTCTTTACAGTGACTTCCAGCCTAAGAATGTATGCATTTTGCTTAATCTCAGACAAAGAAGTCCCTGCTGTGAAAAGAAACCTAACTCAGAATGTTGACCATGAAATGCAATGTATTTAAACATTTAGATCTCTAAAAATGCTTTGAGACTTCAATCTCCTTATGTTCATTCATGGTGACATGACTTTGACAGATGCTGTAGAAAAAAAAGTTAATTTCTCATCACCATTGGCAAAGTTCTTGTTTGACAAGTTAAACTACTGGAAGTTATAAAAAAAAATCTGGTCTATCGCTCATCCTGGTTTCTATGTGAAGAATTTGATGTGATTACCACCTTTTTGTGGGCTGAGAAAGAAAGTTTAACAGGCAAAGCAAAAGCCATGTGTGAAAAGCAAAAGCCATGTGTGAAAACAAAGCAAAACAAGAAATTAATTCACTATTTCCCATAGGCAGGCAGGTGTTCAGCCATCTCCAGGAAAGTAGGGCTCTGTCATGCCTAACAGTTACTTCAGAAGACAAATGATATCACTCTCAAAGTATCCCCCTTCTTTCTTCCTCCCCCATCTATTGCTGAGCATGACATGGTCTGGGATACCCCTTGGGTCAGTTTGGGTCAGCAGTCCCAACTGTGTCCCCTCTCAGCTTCTCCTGCACCTCCAGCTCATTCCCAGATGGGGTGGGAAAAGAGGCAGAAAAGACCTGAATGCTGTTTCAGCACTGTTCAGCAAACAAAATATCTCTATGTTATCTAGACTGTTTCCAGTATAAATCCAAGACATAGGCTCATACTATGAAGAGAATGAACTCTATCCCAAGCAAACCTAACATAGAGTTTAACACAATAAACGATGATCACAAAATAGAGCTTGTGGCAGAAGAGTGATCAGTTTTAGCATGTCTGTTATTCCTAAAGCTTCCTACAAAACTACAGAAAACACTTAATATTTTGAGATTAAATGAATTCTGAATATATGCATAATCTTGATGTCTGTCCTTCAATATATTGCTCTTGACATTACTCCCTATTGCTTGAGGCTAAATTCTTATTAGAGTTGGAAACAATAAACAAAACATAATCAATGGGTCTGAAATACTGAAGATCTGCCTCTCATATATATATTTCTGATGTATATATTTGTATATATTCAGTTTATTCTTTTTATGTATATATACAAAATTGTATAAATGTTTATATACGTGTGTGTATACAGACATTGTTATACACCTCAAATGAATCAAGTATGTAATTGCAAGAATTTTGTACTGAATATGAAAGTCAAAGAATAATTTTAAATTGAACTGCCAGTTTGACAACAGCACCTAAACTTCCAAAAATAGTAACTTTTATTATTAACATATTAACGTTTATTATGTACAAAGTACATAAGGCTTTGGAAGTTGTCTTTTTGCAACTAAAATCAAATAAAATGCATATTGCTGTTGTACCGAGGAATCCAGTTAGAGCTTATTTTACTACAAAACCTATTTGTTTTGACTAGACTTATACGTCAGTGCCACAGGTTGCTAGAAGGTGGGTTTTATGTCCAAGAAAAAAACTATGGGTTATAAGAGCTGGAAGATTCTCGGATATGACAGAAAGATGGGAAGAGATTTTCCATATGATTGTCAAAAGAATGGAATGGTATGTAATGACATGACATTATATAGAATAGAATAGAATAGAATAGAATAGAATAGAATAGAATAGAATAGAATAGAATAGAATAGAATAGAATAGAATAGAATAGATACACAGAAAGGGACCTATCAATGATCATCTAGTCCAATTCTCTGAGTACTTCAGGGCTGACAAAAAGTTAAAGCATATTAATAAGGGCATTGCCCAAATGTTCCTTAAACATTGAAAAGCTTGGGACACTGATGACTTCTTGCATATTTTGGCCAGTCTCTCAGTAAAGAAATGCTTTTAATGTCAAGTATGAACCTCCCTTGGTACAAATTTGAACTATTCCTGTGCATTATAGAATAGAAATACATGGCAGATGTTGAAAGGAACCTCTAGAGATCATCTAGTCCAACCCTCCTGCAGAAGCACATCTAACTAGATCAGGTCACACAGGAATGCTTCCAGGTGGGTTCTGAAAAATTCCAGAGAGACTCCATACCCTCCCTGGGCAGCCTGTGCCAGGGCTCCCTCACCCTCACAGTAAAAAAAAGTTTTTCCCTACTTTTAGGTGGAACTTCTTCTGTTTCAGATTATGTTTATTATCCCTAGTTCTGTTGCTTCAGACAGAAGAAAAAAGTATTTACCCATGTTCCTGACATCAGCTCTTTAGGTATTTATAAGTGTTAATGAGGTCTACACTTAGTTTTCTCTTCTCTAGGCTAAACAGCCCCAAGTTCCTGTAGCTTTTCCTCATAAGGAAGATGCTCTAGTCCCCTGATGATCTTGGTAGCCCTTGCTGGACTTTCTCCAGAAGTACCCTGTCCCTCTTGAGTTGGGAAGGTCTAAAATGGACACAGTAGAGTAGAGGGGGAGAAGAACATCCCTGGACCTCCTGGACATACACTTCTTGGTGCATCCCAGAATGCCATTGGCCTTCTTGACCATTCTACAAGGACATATTGCTGGCTCATGTTTAGTTTGTTATCAGTCAAAACTCCCAGGTCCCCCTCCACAGAACCACTCTCCAGCAGGTCACTCCTAGCCTGTACTGATTCAGATTCAGGACACTACACTTGTCCTTGTTGAACCTCATGAGATTCCTCTCTGCCTAGCTTTCAAGCCAGTAGAGATCCCGCTGAATGGCAGCACAGCCTTCTGGGGAATCAACTAGTCCTCCCAGCATGGAGTCATCAGGGAACTTGCTGAGGGTACACTTTGTCCTCTCATCCAGCTCCTTAATGAAGATGTTGAATAAGACTGGCCCAAGAACTGACCCCTGTGAAACTTCACTGGACACAGGCCTCCAACTCAAATCACTGCTGTTGACCACCACTCATTGGGATTTCTCATTCAGACAGTCCACTCCTTCAACCTACACTTGCTGAGTTTTCCTATGAGGGTGTAATGGGAGACAGTGTCAAACGCTTTCCTAAAGTCAAGATAGATGCCATCCACTGCCTTCTCCCCATCTAGCCATCCAGTTAAAACGTCATAAAAGGCTGTCAGGTTGTTCAAGTTTGATTTCCCCTTGGTGAAACCATGTAGACTCCCTCTGATAACCATATTTTCCTTCATGTGTTAAGAAACAACATCTAGAATGAGCTGTTCCATCATCTTTTCACAGATGGAAGTAAGGCTGACCAACCTGTAGTTTTCCAGGTCCTCCTTCTTGTCCTTCATTGTGTCATGGGATTCCAGGAAGAAGTACCTCCCTTCCCATGTCCCCTCCTTAGGAAGCTGCAGAGAATAATGAGCAACCTCTTCTCCAAACTAGATAAAAGGAAAGACTAGACTAAAACAAGAGACAATTTCTTCTTCAGCTTAAATCTCCCTGAAAAGATAACTTCAGGATCTCTGGAGAAAAGATTTTCATTATCTTTGTTTACTCTTACAACATTCAGGGAATGTGATCCCCTAGGAAGATTTCAGAAGGTGAGAAGGATAAATGCATTAAGTCTCACATCAATGACTTCTCATCTTAATAGAGCTGTTTGAGTCAAAAGGTCAGTGCTATTAAACTCCTGCTTGCCTTTTTGTTAAAGACAAAAAGTTAGTATTAGCCTATCAGTCACAAGCATAATGTTTCATCTTAAAATCAAATTCCTGTGGCACTAGCAGATAAAAAAATCTATGAATTGAATAATGTATTTCTTTAAACAATATAAGACTGACATTTCCTGTTTTTTGCTCCTCAGCTGTGTAGGAAACGGATGAATGAGCTTTTAACAAAGAAATTGTATGTACATTACAGTTTGTACCTGCCATTATCAAAAATTGAACTAATAACACAGTTTGCATGCAACACTGAGAATGTTTACAGTATTAACCACACAGGCGTTTAGAAAGTCATCTGTGACAGAGAATGGCATATTATTCTATAATAGTTTCCTAAATCTTATAGCTTTTCTAGTAACCACTGTCCACAACATTTACCTACCCACTAAATGACTGCAGTCACAAAGAAGTCATGTACTGCTTTTAAATTTTTCCTATCTATATAAGAATTCTAAACCTTGCATTTCAGTGTGCAATAAACAGTTTTGCACTATTCCCTTCATCAAAGCCTATTGCCAGTATATCAACGTAAGTCCTTAAATATTTTTTTAAAAACCTAAAGACAACACTCCAGTACCTAGTGTGCTTTTAAAGACAGGTGTTTGTGTATTCAAGAGAGCTGTAGCCCCTTTTTTGTTCCTTTAGTTTAGCAAAACCAACATGGAAAGTTGCATAAGATTCCTGCCCAGATGGGTTGTTGATGCTCTCTGGGGACATTCAAAACCCACCTGGATTATTTCCTGTGTGACCTGCTCTAGGTGGTCCTGCTTTGGCAGGAGAGTTGGACTAAATGACCTTTTGAGGTCCCTTCGAACCCTTAAGATCCTGTGATTCTGTGAAGATTCCTGAATATTTGTTTGCAGTCTATTGTGAAGGTGGTTCTCATGGTTTAGGCCCATCCACGGACATCTGGACCACAATTAGAATTAAGTACCATGGATTTAAGAACTCCTGAGGGACATAGAGGGCTTATTTGCTTCTTATGGTCCAGGATAAAACAGATAAGGCTGCTCAAATTGGAGAAGAAAACAGAAAATAATTTAATCCACCCCAGACAAAACATAACCATAAACCCCCAAAACATAACCAACACAAAAACAACACAGAGTGGTGCAATGATGAATAGCACAACCAGCCCTTTAAGACCACCTTCTCCCCTCTTCCTAGGCTCAGAGCCCTAATCCCAGTGTCTTTTTCTCTTTCCTCCACTGAAAGGCTCAGGGGGGCAGGGAATGGGGGTTTCAGTCAGTCTATTACTGATGGTTTCTACTGTTTGTCTCTTAAGGCAGGTGGGCTCCTCTCCAGTCCTCCCTTCTCCTCCATGGGGTACCTCACACACCCAGCAGCCCTGCAAAGCCCACTCTGATGTACGTTCATCCCAAAGGCTGCAGCTCCTCTCTGCCTCTCGTGTGCGTCTGCTCTGTGGTGCGCAGGCTCTCCAGCACAGCCTGCACCATGGCTGCCTCCTCACACAGTCTCTAGCCTGTCCAGGCACGCTCACCCAGAGCTGCTGATGGCTCTCAGTCCTGTCATTGTCCTCCATAGGTTGCATAGCTGTGTTCTTACCAAGGGTTGCAGAGGAGTCTCTGGTCTATCACTCCTTCTTCCTTCTTCTTCTCTGACTGTGGGGTCTGAGTGGTCACCTCCATCACATATCACTCCTCCATCTCATCCCATGCACTTCAAATTCTCATCCTTAAATAGTCATTGCAGAGGCACCAGATTAGCCCAGCCTCTCCTCCTGTTACCAAGTAAAAGCAGCTCCTCATAAAACCGTGACTGAAGATCAGATAGTCCACTATATACTGTCTTGCATGGAATCAAATAGTTTTGGGCAAAATATAGTCCCAAGTCTTCAATTAAAAAATAGGATCTTTTTATTAAGCAAATAGCTTAGATGTAGTTGTTTACTGTACTTTGTCCATTAGTCCTGGTCAGGGAAACAGAGAAAAAAGCAGCCAGAAAAAAATGCAAGATTTGCCATGAGTTGATTTGGCCTAGCTCAAAATGAACTCTCCATGAGCACAGCATTTGTTGACTAAACAGTACTCTAAAAATGAGTTTGTGGTTACATCTCTCTACTATAATCCCACAGTACAGGGAAATATTCCACCTTCTTCTGACTTTTAACCATAGATATTCAGCAGAAGTTACACAGTCATGCTGGATTTGGAAGACTTAATGAAAAATTGTAGAGGGATTTCACATGAAGTTATGGACAGAAATCCTCAGAGAGCTAAATGAAACTCTGATTCTTTCACTGTTCCTCTGTGTTACTAGAATGTGGCTGGGAAAGTCTATGGGCAAATTTTAGCCCTAAGCAAATGTATCAGAATATTACAACAATAAAGCAGGTACTGAACATAGCTAACATCCCTTGAAAATATCCTTGTCAGCCTGTTGCATGTCAAAAGCTGAATCTCTGAAACTTCATATTGGAGCAAATATCACAACCTTAATATATTTAGGTCATTCATTAATCTGATTCAAAATACTAAACATGTCACATTTGTTGATATAAGTTCTCAGTTGTCAACTCCATGTTTGGATTTTATTGTCTAGAATGCATAGAAAATGTTCACGCCTCCCAAACCAGTAATTACTGGTATTCCTGAGAATGAGGTCAGAGAACATAGATCTGCAGTGACTGAGAAGACTTTCAAGGACTTGAAAAAGAACAGTGTGAAGTAAACATGAAAGAATGACTTCTATATTGATTGGATATCCAAAGAACTTTTCTGACAAATAGTAGGTGTATCTATATTTAGATGTGGCTACAATCAATGTAGGAAGGATAGTTAAATACTGAAACTGGAAATGAAGGAGAGGTAATAGAGTCTGCCTTCTAATAAGCGTTGTGTTCCTTTCTTTGTATTATCATGACAGTCAGTCCTCACTTTTCTTATTGTTTTTTTCTCATCATTATTTTCTGTAGGATTTTATATTCTTTGAATTTAATGCAATGATTCTTCAAATAACAGTTGCTTTCAAATGAGTGTTCAACCTTTCTGTGGCAGACTGTGTTACAGTCCTGCACCTAAACTGGTGAAGAGTGATCAGCATCAGCAGGAGGCTCATGCAGATGCATTTCTGGAGCCCTGGGGTGTGTAGGACAAGTCACTGTTGTTCTTCTGCAGCACAGCTTTAAAAACAGTAGAATCATAGAATCATTTGGGCTGGAAAAGACCTTTAAAGTCGAGTCAAATCACTGATGTAACACTGCCAAGCCCACCATTAAACCATTTCCCTCAAACAAGCCCAACAATAAACCTTTACTTTTCTAAGACTCTTAGGGTTATTATTGATTGCATTACATGTACTGTAGCTTTCCTGGGTGTCGTGGTCAATAAAGAAACCTCAAATAGAAGACAGCTTATTTACTCTGTTAGTTGCATCTCTTCTTGTCAGTGTCTCGTAGTAAGATGACATGGTCATTTAACATGTGATGAAATATGCTAAATTGGGAAGAATGCTTATGGAATAAGCATACTTAAAATGAAATAGTGTCTCTAGTAAGTTTCTTGATGACTCCTTCTGTCAGAGAAATCAGTTAAGTCCAGTAAAGTCTGGAAGTTCCTAAAAGCTCTTGGTTTTTTTTGTTTTTTTTTTTTTTAATGAATCACTGCTAAGTACTTACTTCAAGCTTATAAGAATTTTTAATATTTGACTATCAACCAGGAATTGTCTTATTTGTCTATCACCCTCTTTTGCCTGTTTCATGCTTTGTCTAATATCTTTGTTTTGTGGCTTAATATTATCTTTTTTCACAGTAACTAATGCCTACCCTACTTTGCTGAAATACAGTATATCACATAAAGGAAAAAACAGCCCAGACACTGAGACTCTGCTTTTTGATTTAAAAAGTCTTATTCATCTTGAATAATAATCAAGGAATATGTTAGTGCAACTCAGTAGAATTATAACATTTATCCCTTCAGAAATAAAGTTGTCTACCATTGTTTTCAGAGCTATCAGCATGACTACAGGCTCCAAGAAGTCTCTGAGGGTCTTTGGGCAGGTTTTTCTACATCTACTGATACCCTTTTTACTGTCCAGTCTTCTCAGTTTTCTTTTCTGGTATCTTTGATCACCAGATATATCTCAAACCTAGAGGACAGGACAGACTGTTGAAGGCAGTATTTTTACTTATTTTTACTTACCGTGAAGTAGGATGTAAATTAAAATGAAAAACATGCATTTCTCATTAATCTACTCTTTTAAAATATGTCAACATGACATATATACAGTTTCGGTTAGATTTTCAAATAAGAGAAACATTTTTTATTGCATCTTTCACTTGAGTTAAACTTCATCTTACTAAACTGACAGAATTTATCACTGTAATCAACTTTTGGGAATATTTCACATTTTAGAAGATAACAATTTGAGAGCATTATGAAGCTTCAGGAAGGGAGAACACAGAAGAAACAGAAAAGAGTGTCTTTGAATATACACACAAATGTAGAGCTCTTTTTATTTTATTGGTTCCAAATAAGAGACTAGGTCTGACTATTAACAGAAACCTGTTCCAGACTCAACACAGCATTGCATTGCTAAAAGTCACATCAGCATTCTTGAGATTGGAATTAATAACTGAAAGGGTCCTGGAGAAAGAGCTCAGAAGAATTCAATATCATTCTTTAAAGAAAAATATACAGCAGTCAACCAAAGTTAAAGATTCAATTACTACACGAATACAGAATTATAGAATTCTTTCAGTTGGAAAAGATTTTTAAGATATCAAGTCCAACCACTAACCTAACACTGCCAAGCGCAGCACCAAGCTACTTCCACATAGAATTTTGACTCTCCAGCCAAGATATGCATCTCTGTTTCAATAAAAGTTGTTTCTCTTTAAGTGTCACAGAATCACAGAATGATTAAGGTTGGAAGGTGCCTCTGGCAGTGTCTTCATCTTGTCAAGCAGAGCCACCTACAGTCAGTTAGCCAGGACCACGTTTAGTCAGCTTTTTAATACCTCTGAACACAGAGACTCTACAATATCTCCAGGTTATGCTCCATAACCTCCACAGAAAAAAAAAAAATCTGGATGTTCAGACAGAACCTCCTGTGACTCAGTGTGTTCTTGGTGTCTCTTATTCTGTCACTGGGCACTACTGGAAGAAGCCTAGTTCTGTCCTCTTTACAGCCCCCTTTCTGATATTTTCATACATTGATGAGAGTCCACTGAGTCTTCTGTTCTCTGGGCTAAATACTATGAGCTCTTTCAGCCTTTCAACCGACGAAAAGTGCTTATAGCTTTTTACTGAACTTTCTCTAGTATGTCCATGTCTCTATCACAGACCCCAGATCTAAATACAGCGCTTGAGATGTGGTCTCACCAAGGCTGAATAAAGAAGAGGGATTACCTCCCTGAGATATGCTGACAATACTTTTTCTTCTGTAGTTCAAGATATCTTTTGCCTTCTTTGTGGCAGGGACACACTACAGGTTCATATTCAATCTGATATCCACTAGGAACTCCAGGTTATTTTCTTCACAGCTGCTTTCCAGTTGGGTAGGCCTCAGCATAGAGTGGTATATGATGGTGTTTCTTCTCTGATTTTGGACTTTGCATTTCCCCTTGTTGTATTTCATGAGGTCTTTGTCAACTTCTTTCTCCAGTCTGTAAAGTTCCTTTTGAATGGCAGGTATATGACACTGGACAGTCTGCCCAGTCATTCAGATTGTCATTTAGCCAGTTTTCACCGTCTGCTTATCCAGCCTGTTTATTCATAGCTTCTCTAAGCTTATGGGAGTGTTGTGTTACTGAAGTATACACTGCCCATCTTTTGTCTATGAGCCAGTCACTGCATGATATATGGTTATCAAGTAGACTGAGAGTGATTTCACCTTGGTGGAGCCATGCTGATGTCCTTTGTGTGCCTGGAAATAGTTTTAAGGACTAGCTACTCCATCACCTTCCCAGATATCAAGATGAGGCTGACTAGCCTTTAGTGCCCTGAGTCCACCTTCTTACCCTTCTTGAAGATGATGGTGACATTTTCTTTCTTTTTCAGTCTTTAGGAACATGTCCCAGTCACCAAAGTTAAGAAATCATTATCAACATGGCTTTGCAAAGACACCAACTTATTCCCTCAGCACAAATGGGTGTATCTCTATGGGGCCAAGGAGGCATTCTGCTTCATAGAGATACTTTCACCTCAGGGTCATGATTGAGTTATTTTGGGCAAAAGTAAACACGACTCTTTCTTAAACCACTTTAAAAAAATAAAATAAAACAATTGGGACTTGATTTTCCCCGTTCTATCTGCAAATAAATCAGACTAGTTTTTCTTGCTCACTCCTGTGTGGTGGGATGGGGGAAAGAATTGGAAAAGTAAAAACTCCTGGGTGGAGATGAAGTCAGTTAAATAGGTGAAACCAATCTGCAGATGCAAGCAAAGCAAAACAATGAATTCATTCTCCTCTTCTTATAGGAAGGCAGATGTTCAGTCATCTCCAGGAAAGCAGAGCTCCAGCAGACCTAACAGTTACTTGGTAAGACAAATACCATCACTCTGAACCTGCTGCCCTTTCTTCTTCTTCACTCAGCTTTATATGCTGAGCATGACATTGCATGGTCTGGGATATACCTTGGGTCAGTTGGGGTCAGCTGTCCCAGCTGTGTCCCTTCCCAGCTTTTCCTGTACCCCCATACCACTCATTGATGTGGTGGAAGGAGAGAAAGAAGGGCCTTGATGCTGTGCAAACACTGCTCAGTATAAATGAAAACATATCTGTGTTATCTACACTGTTTAGAGCACAAAGTAAAACATAGGTCCATACTAGCTGCTATGTAGAAAATTAACTCTATCACAGCCAAAATCAGTGTATAGAAGAATTATTCTCAATATTGTATCCAATCTCTAAAGAACTATTTGGCATGTTTTTAGTAAACACAGTTTTACATTTCTACTTCCAGAGACTTATTATCTAGGTTTTTAATACAGATGAATATTTATTTTGTTCACCTCTTTGATAATAAGATTGTAAAAATTAAGAGACCTACAAGAGTTTAAGATGAATCTTTTTTTTTTTTTTAAATATAAATTTTTAAATGAAGCTCTGCATTAGCAGATAGAGAGAAAATAATCTTTCTGGTAAAATTCTGGAGATAGCTGTGCTCCATGCTAACTACAAAAATATGGAAAGCAGACAAAAGTATAGTAAAGCTGTGCATAAAGCTAGCTGTTACAAGATTGCTGTAATTACTTCAATCACTGATATAGTAAGAAGAAATACTTAATATGTAATGGATAGTTCTGGTTAGTGATCTGGATGATGAAAAGAAAATGTGATTAAAAAGTAATTTGGATTGGGAAGTGTTGCAAACATTTTGAAAGAAAGATTTGAATTCAAAGTGATCCTGATAAACTGATCGAATACTTTGAAATTTATAATATAAAACTCAGTATAGGTGAATGAAATATGTTACACACAGAAAAGAAAAATCAAATACATGGGTTTGAATTTAGCACGGGGCAAAATTAAGCAAAAATGAAATTAGATCTTACAAAACACAGTATACTCAACATTTCTTTCTGAGGTGATAGTCTATAGCTTTATATAGTCTAACACAATCAAATCTAATCCAGGCCAGAGGCATTGAGTGAAGATTTTAAAAAGGTATGTACAGCTCATGTAACTCATTTTAGTTCAGTTCTCATAAATTAACAAACAAAACTACACATTATTTTACTGCAGTATTATCAGTGAAGAAATTGGAAAAAAGATAAAAATTGTGTGATTTTTTAAGAATACAAAAATCATTGTCTTCAATGTCAGTATGAATTTTACAATTATCAAATACAGATTTATTTTGTTTTATAGATGGTGACACATATATGTTCACTTGGTCAATTCTTTCTAACTTAAGAAATAATAAAAATATGGGTTTTGCAAAGTATTTCCACAATAAAATATCCCAGCAGAAGAATGTTTCTAATGAAAGAAAAAATTCCAGTAACTAGGAATACATGTCAATAACTAAAATAAAAGAAGATAGTTGATCTTAAAATGTAGTTTTTCTTAAAATGAATGCAAAGATTTGCCCTGATAATGTTGCTGGATACAGTAAAATGTTTTTTTTTGTTTGGTCGGTTTTTGCCTTCCAAAACCAAATGCTCTGATCTTAAAATTATTTTTTTTTGAACCCCAAACCCAAATAAGCTTCTACATTTTACTTTAAAAAATTTTGAGTAAACTCCTGTAATTCTGTATTTGCATTTTTAAAGACAGTTAAGGAATACAACCCCTAATTCATGTCTGTGCCAATTAAAATATGATATTTCTTACTCTATTTTGCTTCTGAAAACACAAGGATGATAATATTTATGGAACAATACTGTCACTACTGTATCCTGGCAAGTTAGAAACTTGTACTGTCAAGATCCTAATACTAATGGATGGCAGAGACACATGGTCAAGTCTGAGAATAACCAAGATATTCATTTTGAAGGACTTTCTATGACTGAGAAAGGGAAGACAATGGCTGTAAGAAAGCATGTTATTTGATTGTTGTTTTGTTTCAACTCTTCAGAAAATGAACACTAGAACTAAAAGATGAAAGAAAGGAAGACTTTTTGCTACATGACAGGAAATAAACAGACTTTTTGTTAATGAGCATCAGAATAGTGCTTCTGGGAACTATGAGCTTTGTTGGATAGGTAACAGTGGGTGGGTAAAGTTGCTTAGTTTGTAACTAGTCTTATAAGGCAGGAATCCTCTTCTGTCGTCCTGGGTAGCTTGGCATAGTACAGTAATGCATGGGAAATTCATCATCATTCATTCATTGACAGACAGATATATTTCAAGATGTAGCCTTTTCTACACCTCCATTTCCATTTTTCCCTTTCTTTCAGTATACATGATTGAGAATAACCTTTCCTAAGGAGTTTGATAAAGACCCTCAAAAAAACAATCCAAAAGTATATGAGTCATTTATAGATTATAAAAGCCTTGTCAAGTAATAGTATCTGAAATTTAAACCAATATCATGTCAACTACTTTTCCTAGAACATCTGTTTATTTTTGTTGTTTGTTTTTTTTTTTTTTACTATAATACAAAATCTCCCAGTTTCACATATTTTTCACTTCCATGGGTTTTATTATATTTCACCAGAATATTAAAGCCAAAAATAATTTAAAATAATTTAAGATCATTGTATTTTGTAATACATCACAAATATTGTAGAAATCTGTAATTGTAGCTCTGTGATTTCATTACATTGTGTTTATTCAATTACTTTAGCTTACTGATGTACTCTCACTCCAACACATTGATAAGCAGCGTAAAATTACAACAGGCAAGCCATATCATTTTTGGTAATGGTCCTTCAGTATTACAATTACATTTATGATATTTTTGCCTAGTTGAGCCTTCCATTACCCACTTACTTGAAAGTAAAATTTCCCTTTAGGTTGAAACTTTCCATATGTCATAATTTCAGTATATCAAATGCTTTCTTGTTTACTTTTTAAAAGAATAGCTTAAATACCCATTCAACTCTGAATAAAAGTTCTGAATATCTGCACCTGGATATGTATTACACCCTAAGCAAAATTCACCTATGTGACAAAAGTCACACCCAGAAAGGAGCACAGAGGCACCACTGTAGGCAGGAGCACTCCAATAACCCAGACAAGAGAATGAGTCTCCACTCTGGTCATCTTCTGTAAGACTTTTGTTTCTGGTAAAAAAGAGCTGTGAAGAGATGGAGACAGATTTCCTCTCCTTCCATGCCTGCCGTGTGTTAGAGGTTGCAGTGATGGAGGACATACACATACCTCCAGTCTCCCTGGCACTGGTAGCACTGAGAGTCCAGGGCAATCTTCAAAACAGTGCAATGACAGCTACAACAGACTTGGATTTGTCCTGCAACAACTCTATGATCTGATGATGGCCACGTACCACCATCATGACATAGATGGCTGATTTTAAGTAAGACAACTACAAGAAAAATGAGCAAAAAACCAAGCAATAACTTCAGAAGAGATCCTTTTTGGGGGGGTTGAGTAGCTTGTCTAGAAGAAGAGAAGTAACATTCCACCTTCATATTCAGTGTTGATCTTCTTTGGAATCTGATAAGTAGGTTTTAGAGAAGAAAAGCTGAGAAACACAGTCACTAGAGCTCAGAAGAGGAACTGGAGAAGGATCTGGATCTTGCTTATCAGAAAAAACAGACTTGAAAAAATATTCAGACTGACAGTAGAGGGATCTGAAGAAATTGCATCATATTAGGGTGGCTGTAAAAAACATCAAGGCTAGACAGACTACTTCTTTCTAGAACAAACAGTAAGATTAGACATAGTAAGAACATGGTTTTAAAATAGCTTTTCTTTGTTGTCATTGTTACTGTTAAATATCAGTTTGATTTAAGAAGTTTAATAACTTTTTGTACCAGGAGAGGATGGGATAATTGTTTCCTCCAGAGTAGAGGACAGTGGATGGAGAGTGGAACGTAGTCCTGGGCCAACTTGTGCACAGAGTCTGCAGCATGTCAAGTCAGAGATAAAATGGTGGAAGATTTGACATTTGAGAGGCTTCAGTCAGGAGTGTAATGACAACTAGCCAGTTCTGCATTCTTAACTGTTGCTTCTAGAGACCATTTTGCAGTTTGATCCACAATGAAATGGAAGAATAAGAAATCTCATGAAAGGAGAAGCAAACATAAAAAAGGAAAGAAATCTTATTCCTTCTAAGATCAAACAAGATATCACACACAGCAGAAATAAAAACACACAGCAGAAATAAAAACAAAAATAACAATCCTTAATCTAATCTTTTTCAGCTTGTCATAGTTCATTTACCTACATGTTTCTATTTGCACTAAAGTAGAAGTGTAAATTGACATCCTACTGGGTTCCTGTGCAAACTGTAATACTTTCTTAACTCAGTTCCTTACATAGCTTGACTAGAGTGTTTGGCTTCTTCTCAGCCTCTGTAAGAACCATGCATCTTCTAGAAAAAAAGGTGAGAGAGACTAACAGTCAAACTTATCCAGCCAACTTAAGCAAAATCGGATAGCAAAAGAAGGAGTTGTAATATAAACTAGTATGAGGTGGCAACTGATCTACAGGAACAGAAAGAGCAACTTGATGCCCCTATTTTCCCTTTCCAAGACTACAATCTGAATGGTAAAGTCAAGGAAATTTAGACACGAGCCTCTATAAGAAGTCTGAAGATTATTGTAATCCAGGCCAGAAATATTGCAAAGTTTTGTCTACATGTCAATATTACTTGAATATTAACTTGTGTATATGAAGTCTGAAATTATCCTA
Source organism: Colius striatus (assembly GCF_028858725.1). NCBI lineage: Eukaryota > Metazoa > Chordata > Aves > Coliiformes > Coliidae > Colius > Colius striatus. The sequence goes on from NC_084790.1 coordinate 20,360,388, forward strand.
CTTCAGCTAGGTCATTCAGAATACATTTTCTTGCATTTTAGAACAATGTCCCAGATATGATCCTCTTATTGTTTCTCTAAAGTCACCACTTCGTATTAATCCCTCACTTTTCTCGAGAAGAATAATGAAACAGAAATGTTAAATTCATATGAAATAGATCCTTGAGATTGCGAGGTAAGAGGTACAGACAATAATACTTGAGGTACGCAGAAGTCACACTATTATAATAAAAACAAGTATTAATGTTATTGTACTATTTATTTCAGTCACAAAACATAATCATTATGTTATCTACTCTGTGTCACAGAAAAGATTAAGCAAGTTATACAGTCTTGGTAAAAGTGGTAGAAAAGTGAGAAAACCTGATAGTTATCAGAGGGCAGGTATCAATAATTCAACAGCAGACAGTGGTAGAATGTAAAGTGGGTCCCTAGATCTTTGTCTGGTATCGGACAAATGTCCCATACCATTTAATATTTTCATTACATCTTAGATGGCTGAACAGTGTGTGTGCTAATAAGGTTTGCAGGTAGCACTGAGAATGGATGAAGTGAAAAACATGGGTGCAATAGTGGGTGGAGATGGAACCCAAAATTGACTGAATAAGAGAGAAATGTCCCCAAAACATCCATTATAAAGAAATTTAAGTTGTTTTTTCTTGGGAAGAAACACTATCATGCACAATGATGAAAAGGATTTTATCTGGAAAGGTGTCTACACTGCAGAAGTGGATCTGGATGTAACTGAGAAGTAGAAATTTAATACTGGTGCAATACTGTTGACAAAATAGCTGGATTCAGGACAAGGCCAGGGTGCACCTGAGAAGTGGGAGTGTGGTGTACATCTCAAGGCAGTCTTTCTTTAAACAAAAATTGTCTCATCTAGTCTGGAAGGAAATTGTAATGCATTAGATACTACACTACAAATTACACCTTTATATACACAAACAAATCACATGTTTTTGGAAGTAAAGATCTGTTAATGAAAGATCTAATTAAAAATTTAACTTTAATGAAAATAAAAATGAACATCAGAACCATGTTTCTTATTGTTTATTGCTACTGAACTTAAATCTGTCTGTATATTATATTCAGTGAGATAAACGTATTCACATTTTGTAACACATTTCTTGTGATTTTAGCACTTAACATTAACTGAAAGAGCTGTTCCAGCTTCTCATAAGAGCAACAAACTAAGTGTTGCTATCAAGCATGAAGTCAATCTCTAAATATCAAATCCACTTCTCTAGGAAAGGTATGTTCCTTTTATTGTTAACATGTTGAAAGGATTACAAAGCAGTTTTAAATATTGATAAAGTCCCGTGGTTTTGGTTTTTTTTTTTTGCAATATAGCAGACAAAAGGTCTACAAAAGAGCACAAATAAAATAGACCTGATTCTAGAACACTTTCATTTATATGCAAAATCCTTACCCATAAAAATATGACCAGAGAAATTGATGAGCTAAATGGACATAAATAGATCAATACTGTCCTTAATTACATTGAATCCCTCAGACAAAGTTTATAGTGGATTATTTTACTGATAAAGAAAATCTTCACTTGACTCTGAAAGAATTAAAAATAGTTATTGGGTCTTATCAACATAAGCTAATATTTTAACCAGATTAGCATAACAATGTTATTTTAATTGATTGCCAAAGAGCTCAGCCTACATGATTTTTTGTGGTTAAATTAATATTTTATCTGATACCATTTCAACGTTTCTGTTGAAAAAAGATGACAGATTACAGAAAAAGATAAATACATTAATTAAAGAGGAATAAATTAATAACCTCCTAGTTTTGTCTTATGTCCCTCATTTTGGAAAGACTTGAAAAATTCTATCTCCCACTGTTAGCTGAAAAATATGATATTTTACAGATGTTGTAATACATCTATTTTAAACTATGTTGACAAGTCAAAAAGTTTCAAATAATATTAAGGGACTTGGATCATTTACATTAATCTGTTACCACAGAAAATCTGTTGTCACTTGGAAAAGTCTTCTAAGGTCATTGAGTCCAACCATTAACCTCACAGTACCAAACCACGTCCCTCAACACCTCATCTAAGTGTCTCTTAAATACCTGCAGGGATGATGACTCCACCACCTCCCTGAGTAGCATGTATCAGTGTCTAACAACCCTCTCAATTGAAAAAAATTCTTCTAATATCCAACTTAAACCTGCCTTGGAGCAACCTCTTGTCCTCTCACTCATTACCTGGGAGAAGACACCTATTCCCACCTCCCTACAACCTCCTTTCAGGTAGTTGTAGAGAGTGATAAGGTTTCCCCTCAGCCTCTTTTTCTCTAGGCCCCAGTTTTCTCTGCCCCAGTTCCCTTAGCTGCTTCTCATCAGACTTATCCTCTAAATTCTTCACCAATTTCATTGTCTGTCTCTGGACATGTTCCAACACCTCAATGTTCTCCTTGTAGCAAGAGGCCAAAAACTGAACACAGTATGCAAGGTGTGGCATCAAGAACGCTGAGTACAAGAGGAAAATTCCTTCATTTGTCCTGCTGGCCACACTATTTCTGATCCAAGCTAGGATGTCATTGGCCTTCTTGGCCACATGAGCACACTGCTGGCTCATGCTCAACCAGGTATTGACTAAGACTGCCATGTCTTTTTACTCCAGGTAGCTTTGTGGCCATACTTAGCTAAGCTTGTAGCATTTCATGGGCTTCCTTGCAGCCCAATTGCAGTACCCAGCATTTGGCCTTGTTACTCCTCATACAATTGGCCCCAGCCCATCAATCCAGCCTGTTCAGGTTCCACTGAAGAGCCTTCATACTCTCAAGGATACCTATGCCCCCCTCCAGCACCATGTCATCTGCACACTTACTGCAGATGCACTTGATTTCCTCATGCCTCACAACTCTCTCTTCACCATCACACTCTGAGCCCGGTAATCCAGCCAATTTTCCACCACATTAAGTGTAGATCTATCCAAACCATGGGCAGTCAGTTTCTCAAGGACGATGCTGTAGGAAACATCGTTGAAGGCTTTACTGAGGGCCTGATAGAGAACAGTCACAGCCTTTCCCTAATCCACTAGTTGGATTGTGTTTTCACAGAGGTAGATCAGCCTAATCAAGCACAACTTACCTTTCATTAAGCCATGCTGACTGGGCCTGATCATCTGCTTGTCCTGTATGTGCCATGTGATAATACTCAGGACGATCTATTCCATAACTTTTCCTGTCACTGAAGTCAGACTGACAGGGCTGTGGTTCATTGCATTTCTTGCACGTGGGTGTCACGTTAGCTAATCTACTAGTCTACTGGGACCTCCCTGGTGAGCCAGGACTGCTGATATGTGGGGGAGAGTGGCTTGGTGAACACTTCCACCAGCTCCCTCAGTACCTTCAGGTGTATCCCATCTGGCCTCATAGACTTGTGTGCATTGAGGTGAAGCAGGTCACATGCCATTTTCCCATGGACTAAGAGCATTTCATTCTTTCCCCTATCCCTGTTTTCTGTCTTAGTGGACCAAGTACCCAGGAAACAAATGGTTTTACTATTGAAGACTGAGGTAAAGGAGATATTAAGTACCTCTTGCACATGGGTACAGTTTGATCCTGTGTGTTTCAGATTTCCTTCTTGAAGAATGTCCAGCCTTCCTGGACTCCTTTTCCCTTCAGGATCGTTTCCCATGGCATTCTGACAATCAGCTTCCTAAATACATCAAAGCCTGCTTTCTAGAAGTCTAAGGTAGTTCTGCTGACCTCCCTCCTTGTTCCTCCAAGGATCAGGAACTCAATTGTTCCATGGTCTCTATGCTCAAGATAGTCTCCAATAATCACATCTCCCAAAGTTCTTCTCTCTTCACAAACACCAAGTCCAGCAAGGTGCCTTCCCTCGTTGTCTCCCTCACCAACTACGTAAGGAGGTTATCTTCCATACACTCCAGGAACTTCTTGGATTATTTCCTTTCTACTGTGTTATATTTCCAGTAGACACGTGGTAAGTTGATCAAGAGGACACTACCAGACACCAGTAATTCTTCATGGGTTTCCTATGAGCTCTGTAATGGATATGATTAGTATCATTACTTGTTTCCTGGGAGAAAATAACTGTATGTCTGTAAAAAAAAAACAAAACAGAGAGGGAGAAAGGAAGAAATTGTCAATAAGAAAGGGAAAAGAACAAAAACTCAAGTAGTATGTATGTTTACTAGGACTGAATTAAATATTTATAATGGAATCAACACACTTTAAAAAAAAAAAAAAAAAAAAATTACCTGAGTTGGATGGCAGAGTTTTCTGTCACTGTGTTTGATCTAGCTTCAGGCAATTTTAATAGTAATTTAAAAGTACTCAGTACTCATCATTTTATGGCACTTATTTGAAGACATTACATACAATGATATGAAGCTCTTAAATCCTTATCTCAAAATACATTAGTGATTTCTGCTTAAGTATTTATAGTGGCAGACTTCACAAATTTGTAAAATACGGAGGTGAGATGAAAACAACTTCTTCAAAGCCGTTTCCTGTTACAGGTTACTTTTCTATTTACTGTCTGGATACTGAAATATATTCCTCCATTTAATAAATAAGTTAATCATCATTTTACTTCCTTTCAACCACCAGCTAAGCTGCTGTAATACAGAGTCATATGTGTAGATGGTATATCAAAAGCAGTAGTTTAAAAACTAATAGACAAAGTGCTTCTAAAATGTCTCTTCAGATATTTTTAATGAAAAGTCAACAGAGTCCCAGGAGTAAAAGCCCAACTACTGTATACTCAATCCTGAGAGCTGAGCAATAAGAATCAATATGATATTGAAAGGAATTTAGAAGAGTAAATCAATCCCATATCTTCCAGCATTTGTTGCATGGAGCTATACTGATGGACTCTCAGGAACCCTAGCAAGTACCTAATTTTTATTTTTTTTGTGCCTTACTCTGTTTGTGGCTATGTTTACTCTGATTTCTTGACCCCAAGTAAGGTTTACAGAGAAAGTAAAGCAATTCATGTTTACACATAGAAGCAGTCAGCCCTTTTCAATGTAGTTATTTTGTTATCTTCTTTGTAGGTACTTTCATGGATAATGTGTTTACAACACTAATCATAGCAGATTATCAAAGCCAGCTTTGAATCTAGATCTCATTCAGACTGACATATTTTGTTCCCACATATTTTTCCTTTTTTTTTTAATTCCTTATTCCATTCTCTTTTTTTTTGTTTCTAAATAGTTTCATAAACCACTCAATTAAAGCAATCAAAAGTACATTATATATAATAATTGTAGGAAGGGCATTTATAGGAAGCAAAAGGAAAAGGACAAGGAACAGACATGGATTACTAGAGAGAAACAGCTAAGACAATAATTTTTGGTTATCTATTTAACATTAAGTAGACTTTTTTTTTTACTTACTGAAAGCATTTCACTCTTTTTTAAATTCTTTTTTTTTTTTTTTAATTACACCTGTAAATGCTTTAAAGATGCTTTAAAAGCTATCATTTTCAAAACATCCATAAAAGCATGTAATCATAAAAGCACTGGGCAGTCATCAATGGCATAAAACTTAAGTTCAAATGTCCAGTTCTGCACCCAGGACAGAGTAACACCAGGCACAAGTATCAGTTGGGAGATGCGTGTCTGGAGAGCAGCCCTGCAGAAAGGGATCTGGGGTTGCTGACAGTCAGCAGTGTGCTCTGGCAGCCAACAGAGTAAAGTGAATCCTGGGGTGCATCAAACACATTATAACCAGTTGATCAAAGGAGGCGATTATACCTCTATGTTCAGCATTGGTGCAGCCTCATCTTGAGTATTCAGTAAGCTTTGAGTCTCATAAGTTGAGAAAGACATGAAGGTCCTCAGATATGTCCAGGAGAGGGTAATAAAGCTGGTGAAAAGTTTGGAAAGTATGATCTGTGAGGAACAGTTGAGTACACTGGTATTTTTTGATTTGGAGAGAAGTTGAGGGGTGACCTCATTACTCTCTACAGCTTCCTGAGAAGGGAAAGGGGAGAGAGAGGTGCTCTTCTCCAAGGGATCCAGTGACAGGACATTCAAAGTTGCATCAGGAGAGGTTCAGACTTGACATTAGGAAACATTTATTTACCAAGGAGTCAGTGAAACACTGAAAGGCTTCCTAGAGATGTGATCAATGTCATAAGCATGTCAGTGTTTAAGAAGTATTGAACAATGCCTTTAACAACGTGTTTGGATTTTTGGTCATGCCTGAAACAGTCAGACGGTGGACTAAATGATCATGGATATTTTCCTTCCAGTTGAACTGTATTTATCTCTTTCTCCATCTCTATATCTAAACATTTATCTCTATCTGTCTATCTAATCTATATGTACCTACAACTTATCATTGCTAAATTAACATTGTTTTGCTACAGAAAAATATGAAAAATCAGGGGCAAACCGAGTAAGAACCTCTCAGGTTAAAGCTACATGAAAGAATACAACAGTGATCTTTCGTATTAAGGCAAATACTATGTTTTTCAGAATTCAGTTATGAAGGAGACTGGGACAATGAAGTTGTCCATTAGAATTACAAAATATATAGCAGCAGGAATAAAATTTCAAAACCTAATTTATTCAATGTACTTAAACTATTTAATATGATTTTCTGTTTAAAATATTAAATACATATTTTATATGTATATAAAATGAAGAATTATTTAAGAAAGCTGTTTTAAATAGTATAAAGTGTAAAAAGTATAAAGTGTAGCCATATAAAGTTATCTCAAAATAAAATTTCTCCAGAATAGTTTGGACTCAAAATTCAAAGTATGAAGAATATTGTCCTCATCATGGTAAAATTGTTGACTTCAGAGGGACTAGGCTTCATTAAAGTAAATGCTGGACATTTGCAATATTTGCTAGTATTTACTTTAAAGATTGGGCACTCTCTCCAGTTAAGTTTCACAGGAAGCTGGAAAATAGTAGTGGAAAGAACTTTTACCAATTTTCAAAAGTAAGTGAAGAAAAAGTTCCTTTTATGAATCTCCAGCAGTCATGTTTAAAATAACAAGATCTCGTATGAAAACAAGCATCTTTCTCCAGTAGTCACAAAAACACTTGAAACTTAGAGAGCTTTTAGCTGTTACTTTTGTAGTTATTATTGTTATTAGCAAGTATTTTGGAGGGAATCTTTTAGCAGATGCATTTGTAAAATTATTGTCTTTTTTAAACATAACCATGTGAAACAGAGTCCATGTTTGTGTGTCACTGAAAAATCTGCAAAACATCCTTATGTGGGAATCAGAGCTAGTAATGTAAATTTTGAAAAAGAAAAAAAAAATTCTAGAAAAGACTAAATTGATTCACTTTCTTTCCTAAACATTTAATTAAAGGAAAAGTAGAAGAAGTTGAGAAAAACTTATATTAATATATCTTTTTGCATATGAGTTAAAAAAAATATTCAAAAATTTCTCTGGTTGTCTTCAAGTTAGTTTTTATTTCACTTTGTGGAATCATAGAATCATAGAATGGTAGGGGTTGGAAGGGACCTTTAGAGATCATCTAGTCCAACCCCTCTGCAGAAGCAGTTCAACCTAGATCAGGTCACATAGGAAGATGTCCAGGCGGGTCTTGAAGACCTCCAAGGAAGGAGACTCCACAACCCCTCTGGGCAGCCTGTGCCAGGGCTCCCTCACCCTCACAGTGAAACAGTTTTTCTTATATTTAAATGGAACTTTTTGTGTTCCAGCTTCATTCCATTACCTCTTGTCCTGTTGCTAGATACAATAGAACGAAGAGGATGCCCCAATCTCCTGACACCTACCATTTACATATTTGTAAGTATTAATAAGATCTCCCCTCAATCTCCTCGTCTTTAGACTAAATAGCCCTAGTTCCCACAGCCTTTGCTAGTATGAAAGATGTTCCAGTCCCCTGATCATTTTGTGGCCCTGCCCTGGACTCTCTCCAGAACTTCTCTGTCCCTCTTGAGCTGAGGAGCCCAGAACTGGACACAGTACTCCAGATGAGGCCTCACCATGGCAGAGAAGAGGGGGATAAGAACCTCCCTCGACCTGCTGGCCACATTTTTCTAGATGCATCCCAGGATACCATTGATATTCTTGGCCACGAGGGCACATTTCTGGCTCATGGTTAGCTTACTGTCAACCTGCACTCCCAGGTTTCTCTCTATAGAGCTGCTCTTCAGCAGTTCGACCCCTAGTCTATACTAGTGCATGTGGTTGTTCCTTCCGAGGTGCAGGACTCTGCACTTTTCCTTGTTGAACCTCATGAGGTTCCTCTCTGCCCAACTCTTAAGCCAGTCCAGACCCTGCAGAATGGCAGCACAGCCTTCAGGGGAATCAGCCAGTTCCCAGTTTAGTGTCATCAATGAACTTACTGAGGGTACACTCCGTCCCCTCATCCAGGTAGTTGATGAAGATTTAAGACTTCAAGTCTTAAAATTATAAAATATCTCAAATTGGGAGGGAACTATAAGAACCATCAAATCCAGCTCCCTCTTCTTCATAAGATTATAAAAACTAAACGATATGACTAAATCCATCATCCAGACTCTTCTTGAACTTTGGACCACTTCCTTGGGGAGCCGGTTCCAGTTCTAGCGACTAACCACTCACCTAGTGAAGGACCTTTTCTTAATGTCCAATTTGAACTTCCCCTGATGCATGTTCATGCCATTTCCCTATGTCCTATTCTTTTGCATGTCTCAGAGAGGAGATCAGCACGTTCCCCACTGCTGCTTCCCTTGAGATCCCCCCTCTGCGTCTCTTCTCCATGCTGAGAAAATGAAATGACCTCAGCTGCTCCTCCTAAGCCTTGCCCTTGAGGCCTTTTACTATCTTAATCACCCTCCTTTGGACACACTCTAATAGTTTGATGCCCTTCCAATTTTGAGGTATTCAAAACAGCACACAGAACTGAAGGTGGTGCAATGCAGAATGACACAATCCTCTCCCTCAACCAACTAATTATGCCGTGCTTGGACCACCCCATGACACACTTGGCCCTGTTGTCTGCCAGGGCACAATGTTTACTTATATTCAACCTGCCATCAACTCAGACTCCCCAGATCTCTTTCCATGGGGCTGCTCTCCAGCCTCTCATCCACCAATTTATATGTATAACCACGATTACCTTGTCCCAGTTAGTGAATCTGGCATTTTCTGCTGTTGAATTTTATACAGTTGGTGACTGCCCAGCTCTCTAGTCTGTCCAGATGTCTCTCCAAGACCTCTCTACCGTCAAGGGAGTCCACAGTTTCTTGTAATTTAGTATCCCTGGCAAACTTAAGAGGTGCATTTAATTCCTGTGTCCAGATTTGGGACCCCACTGGCGACTGGCCACCAGCCTGATGTGACCCTATTTTTTATAACTCCTTGAGTCCAACCTGTCAGTCAATCACTCACAAAATATATTATGAATTTGTCTAGTTCTGTATTGGACATTTTATCCAGAAGAATACTGTGATGGACAGTGTAAAATAGTTTTGCCAAAATCTAAATCCAGCATATCTGCAGGCTCCCTTGGTCAAATAGATGGATGACTTTGTCACAAAAGGAAATAAATTCAGTGAAGCAGGACTTTGCCTTATAAATGCTTGCTGATCAATGATTCTATTGTGTTTCAAGTGTTCTTCAATAACTTTCAGAATAATCTTCTCCATCATGTTATTAGTCACCAAAAACAGATGGACAGGTCTGTAATTATAAGCATCTTCCTTCTTACCCTTCTTGAAAATTGAAACGTTTGCCAACTTTCAGTCAACTGAGACTTCTCCAGACTCCCAAGACCATTGAAAAATAATGCAAAGAGCCATCATGATAACATTGTCCAGATCTTTCAGGATCTTGGGATGAGTCTCATTTTGCTCCATGGATTTACATACATCCAGCTGGAAAAAGTTCGAGATGAACTGGGAGTTCATCATCCCCCCAGTTTCAAGTCTTACAACACAGGGGTCTGTAGTCCATCATCAGTGGTCCATCATCAGTCCATCATTATCATCACAAGGTCCATCATCAGTGTTTAAGACAAAGCAAAAAAAAAAGTCTTAAACATCTCTGTTTTGTCTACATATCTATTTGTGAAGTGATCATAAAGTAACAGACCAATAATACTTCTGATTCTGCTTTGCTATTAATGTGTTTTTAAAAGCCTTTTTTTGTTGTTCTTCATAGCACTGGACAGCTTGAAGAGCACAATTTTATTCCTAACAGTGGTGAAGCGCACCCTGAAGTCTTCCTGGGTTTTCTGACCACGCTTCTAATGTCTATATACTTTCCTTTTCTGCCAAAGTTCTAGAAGATCCTTTTTCATCCAAGCCAACCTTCTGCCCTGCCTGTGTTACTTCTAACTCTTTGGTGTTGCCTGCTCCTGTACTTTAAGAGGTGGTTCTTAAAAAATGACAAAGATTCACAGACTGTAATACCTTCAAAACCAGATCCTCAGGACACCTGAGTAACTAATTCTTTCAGGAGTCCAAACTGTCACTCTCCCTATGGCTAGAAGTTTTGCTAGTGATTTTCCTCCTGTCACCAATGATTTTAAACCCAATTACTTGCTATCACTGTGACCAAGATAACCATCAATCACAACTTCACCCATGAGACCCTCTCTGCTTACAAACAACAAATCTTGGAGGGTACCTTTCCTTGCTATCTCCCTTAGAATCTACACCAAGAAGATATTTTCAATGTGCTTCAGAAATTTCCTGAGTCTATGTCCACTGTACGATGTTGCCAGTTGAATCACCCAGGGCAGACGATACAGATACCCCTTAATTCCTTGTAGAATAATTCATTGCTATTTCTATCATAACCAGGTGGTTGATAATTGACTCCCAAAATAATATCCACTATACTTTCACCTTCATTCTTACCCAGAGATTCTCAACAGTATCATTACCAACCATTGTGCCATACAATACAAACCCTCCCTTACATACAAGGCTATTCCTCTCCTTAGCCTGCCCTGTCTGTCTCTTCTGAAGAGCCTATAACTGTCCATCCTGCCACACCAATCACAGGACTCATCCCAAAAAGTTTTGCTTATACCAATGGTGTCATATCTCTGGGACTGGAACAAAGTTCTAGCTTCTTCATGCTGTGTGCATTGATACAAAGACACTGCGTTGCAGTGTACTGAGCACATCATGAGGCAGACTGAAAGACCTTGTTAACACACAATCCCTCAAAAATTGCCTACTGTCCCCAAGTTTATCTCTACCAAATTTGGTTTTATGCTTTTCCTCCCTTCAAATCTGGTTTAAAGATTTTCCAAAGAGCTCTACTAACTCCTCCATAAAGTTTCTTTTCCCCCTTTGAGACATGTGTACCTTGTCAACAGCCAGTCTTTTGCCATGTAGACTGATATATGATTAAAAACCCCCAAAATTCTGCAAATAACACTTGTATTGGAGCCAGATATTGATCTACTGTCTCTTCCTGTTTCTTCTTTGATCATTCCCCACCACTGAAAGGATAGAAGAGAACATGTTCTTGATCCCTTAACCAGTCAACCCAAGGCCTTGAAGTCTCTCTTGATTACCTTTGGACTTCGTGTTACAATTTTATCTCTGGTACTTGAAAAATCAGTGATGCGTAATAATATAGTTCCCTATCAGTTTTCTAGTCACATCTTTAACCTGGGTCTCAGGAAGCAGCCTTCCATAAGAAGTGAGTGAGGCTTTGCCATTTGGCAACTTGTAAGTTCAGACTGCAGATAAACTTTAAAGCAAGAAACCATATCTGTCTGTTTCTTAATATATATCTTCCTGGATGGTTCTCACTCATCAAAACTACCAGCAGAGTGTGAAGAACACTATCTTGACAGATGCCGCTGTTCTTTCCTACATGTATCAGGCAAACTGAGACATCTCATAAAGCATGTCTTTTCTTCATCTCGTTCATCTTTGTCTTAGTTTGCTTTTAAAGACCCAGGTTGATCTTTTCAGATATAAACACAAGAGAATTCTCTTGAGTATCGATTTGTGAAATAAATATTACATGCATCTACATATGCAAGTAGAGAATTATACTCCTTCTGTTTAGAAGTCATCCATAAGCCAAAGTGATTTATGGACATTAGCTTATTTCATCAATGGAAGATAACATGATGCTATCAATGTATTTGATTGTTTCCATGGAGACAAACTGATTCTAGCAAAACAATCCTGTCAGGAGCTCAATAAAAATTGCATGAGATCTTGAGATAGGTTTGAAATTGACATAGGGAAATACAATTTAATTTGCAAGGTCATAAATAAATTTCCCACTTTCTGAATTATGAGACCTAATAATGGGCTCTCTATAATTCTCCCTTAACATCTATTTTAAAATCACAACTCTATAATACTCATTAACTTTCATTGCTTTAATTTCTTCAGTTCAGAAGATCCTGTAAAACATCTTTTTTAATTCTTTTAGTGGCTATCCCTTCCCTTCCCTTCCCTTCCCTTCCCTTCCCTTCCCTTCCCTTCCCTTCCCTTCCCTTCCCTTCCCTTCCCTTCCCTTCCCTTCCCTTCCCTTCCCTTCCCTTCCCTTCCCTCTTTATCTCACATACAATGGGACTTGAAGATATGGTGTACAATCCAGACCTGTTTTATTTCACATTTGTTTAAAAACTGAAGGAGATTGGAAAAAATCCAGGGGAGGGGTGAAAGATGTAACACTCCCTTGTACATGCTATTAAACTCACATATTGTAAGCTTTATTTTTTATTGCCATTGTTCTTCACTCAGGAATCATTAAAAATGGACATATTCTGTTATTTTTTCAGATAACCTCCGCAAACTGTTCAAATTTCAAAATGTATTACTAAGGATGTTAAATAAAGTTCAATAACTGGATGGTTAAAATCAACAAGGGAGAAATGTGGCACTGATAATAATGTTAAGTAGTTCTAATGTGACTGTTTTCTTCTATAATGTTTCATTCATCCCATTTTGGTAATACAGTAAATAAGCTGCTCTAGTAGATAGGGAAAAATAAAATATCATTAATTCAAGAGTGAGCAGCTGCCAGCAGACTTTTTATGACCAAAACAGAGATAGTTTTGAAACCCCAGAATATGTTTACATTTGATGAGTTTAATTCAGAGAGTCCTACTGTCTCCAAAAGAAGGGATAAGTTTGGTTTCCTATTGGGAGTTGAGAGCTCTTCCCACTATGGCCTCGTGATGCTGTGTAGGGGTACACCAAATCCCGTCCTATCATGAGAATCTGCTTCCCAGTTGCTGAGATGCTCTGAGTGAGTCTTTCCAGTGATGCTGACTCAGCTTTTGAATAGAAGGAATGCTAGTCAGATACAAAAGTTCCACATTGACAGACAGTATAGAATGAATTTTATTGTTACTTTGATGCACTTGTGATAGACTGAAAATTGACCTGTACTTTAGATTTTATCTGGTTATACTGCATATTACAGTAGCTGCTTGTGCCTGTGACAAAGTCATGAGGGTGAGAAAGTCAATGAGAAAAGGTAATATTTTTTTTTTAACTATTAATAGAGATACAAAATATTAGGTAGAAGAAGAAGACAAGAAAAAAAAAACCAAACCAAAACCGCAGCGCAAAAAATCTGGTGATAAATACTACTGAGAACAATTCCAATTTCAGCTTCTATTTTGTCTTGAATATTGCTGGTTTTTTTTTTTTTTTTTTTTTGTATGTAGGCAAAGTTTCTATATTTTCAAGGCCAGGCTATTTTTTAAAATCCACCCTTCATGGTTTAATGGGAAATGTTACAACTACTATGATTACATCTCAGACTGAAATGGCTGCTGTGCATCATTCCCTACAAAATACCAACTAATAGAGAAATTTCAGAGGTACAGCAGCATGCATATTGGATGTAGACATTTGTCTTTGATTTCCTAGAGCCAGAATGAAAGATGTCTGGATACTGCATACTCATTTGTTAAGACCTAGAGGAGTCAGTTATATCCTTTGATTAAAAAAAAACCATAACAAAACAAACAAAAAAACCCCAACAAACAACCAAAAGAAAACCTCGGGAAGAAGAAATTCATCTGAACAAGGGAGAAAGTATGACGTCTTATGCAGTCAGGCAGCCTTATCATTTTTTTTCTAATGTTTCCTAAGAATAAGTCTGCCATTAAAAAAAACCAGCCTGACACTGTTAAATGTGAATGCTGAGTGAATCCTGTCCTAGAGAATTAGATCTTCATCACCTCTGTCTGCATTAAAGTGACAAGGTTAATATGCCCACACTGGAAAACAAAGAAGCTTCTAGCTTCCCACTTTCAGAAAGATGTTTGGGAGGGGAGAGCAGAGGGAAACAGGTGCTGGTCACAAGCAGTAGTAGTCCATCAGTATGGGTATCTCACAGGACAAAAATCTTAAAATTAGAAAATCTTAGAACTTTAGAAATCTTAGAATTTCTGTCTCTATTCACCTGACTTAGGGAAACCAAACTCCACATCTGCAGATGGCAAATCATTAAGCAGTGTAGTTCTGAATCCAGTTTTCTTGTGACAGCTCTGTTTATTAAAACTTCTGAGAAATGGTGGCAAGTCTGGAAGCAGTAAGATGAACTATACTCTACAACCACTTATGTCCATGAGCAATCACAATTGCACTGTTGGAGCTACCAGAAATAATCCTGAGTTAGGTCATAATAAGCAAGACCAAGATTTGGTCTGATATGTTCAAAGGGTCACACAGGACAGTGAGAATAATAATTTGTAAATGGAAAAAAAATAGATTCCCTTAGGTCAGAAAGTGATTTCTCCAGCTAACAAGACAGAGAAAATGGAAATTTCTGGATCATCAACACAAAAGCAAACATGTATGTTGAGTACAGAGATCAGTAAAAAAAAAAAGTATCAGGGTTTAAAAAATTTATAACAATTATAATAATAACAATGAAGCAATTACTTTAGAGAAGCAATTTGTGAGCTGTAAAAAAAATGACTCTTTGGAGTAAATACAAAACCAAAATAGAAGTAAGCAGAATACTAGAATAAGCTCCAGAATACTAGACCATGTTTTGATCCTATTTACCTATGTATAAATATCAAATAACATTGTGCAAAGATGATTTATCCTCATCGATCTGATGTAGCAAGCGGATCCAAATTAGTTCAAAAGTTATTAATTTTTTAGTTAAGATTCTTCTAATTAAATTATAAAATCTGTCTCTCATCATGTCATCCATTCTACCAGCATACTACTGCTTGTGTTATAGATACAAAATCTGGGATCACAGCTGAAGCTCAAACTGTTTCAAAACCACTTTGACAATTTAATGTTTAATTAAATAACAGAATCCAGAGATAATGTGATTTTACAGAATTTGACCAATATTTTTATGTCATGTTTGTAAATTATATCACTTCCTTCTGTAATAACTTTTGAATCTGAAAGACTTATAAGAGAATTCTAGGTTTAGAACTGTGTTTTACCCCTTCTGCTAGTAGAAGGCAAAAATAAAACCAAAAGGGTTTTTACTCATCACAGTATGTAATAGCTGTGGTTTAGGGAGGACCAATTGTTCTCCGTTGTTTGGGGTTTTTTCCCTGGAGCAGAATGAAAAAAACCTCACATTAAATGATTTTACTATTTTTTTTTGACAGTGGATGGAGGGATTAATTATAGTGCTTCACTTTAAAGCAGTTGTGTTAGCATCATGCATGCTAAATAAGTTTACAGTTGTGTGATATCATAATTGGAATTTAGTAAGCTTTGAACTACCCACGCTTGAATTGAGCTCTGTGAGCCTCAAGCAAAGCTTTTGACAGCTCAAATGCTATAATGGAAAACTGTGAGAGAATTACAATATTTAGTGTCCCCTAGATCCTCTTCCTCTTTCTGTCTGACACTCTGCATTATCTTCAACAGCGTCCGTCAAAGGCTGCAGTGTGGGTCACATTACTGTGTCCTGTAAATTCTTCTTTACTTGTCTTTCGCAATTGCTGAAAAGTCTACCATGGTAGCTGGGAATACTCAGAAGCATAATATCAGCATGTTACAGACAACCACTGTACCACAGTGGATGCTGGGTCAATGAAAAGCATGCTTTTCTATATAGTGCAGCTGCTGATAAAGATAAACGCAAAGGCTAATGAGAGCTCAGATTTTTTTTGTTTTGTTTTGTTTTTTGTTTTTTATACCCCAGGCTATCCTTTTGTATTACTTAGTGTGCAAGGGAGCGTATAACCCGGAGTCAACATTTTAAAGACCTGTATGGAGGCAACAATGTTATTCCCATCTAAGCACTCCTCCATCAAGTCTCCTGTAGCTTTCATAAGTAAATAAAATTATTTTTGTTTTATCAAAAAGAATCAGAATTAAGGATACAGCTCACTGATGTACATCTCTGTCATGATTTAACACCAGACAACAAATAAGCTCCATGCAGTCGCTCACTCACATCCTGCCCCATAGTGGGATGTGAAAGAGAATCAGTAAAAAAGTGTAAAAATTGTGGGTTTAAATGAAACTAGTTTAGAAACTAAAATTGAATAAAATATAACAGCAATAGCAATAATAATGGAATCTAACACAGAGAGAGAAATAGAAGCCAAGGATAGAAAAAAAAACCAGCCAAAACCAAGTGATGCACAGTGCAATTGCTCACCACCTGTGACTACTGCCTGAACAGCAGTACTCCTTCAGCCCAACTATCCCAATTATATTAAGCATGAATTTCTATTACATGGAACATCATTTTGGTTAGTTTGAGTCACCTGTCCTGGCCATATACTCTCACCGCTTTTTGTGAACCCTAGTCCCCTCACTGGTGATGTGAACTGAGAGGCAGAAAGGCTCTGACTCTGTGTGAGTGCTGCTCAGCAGTAACTAAAACATCACTTTGTTATCAACATTACTTTCAGCACAAATCCAAAATGCAGTCCTGTACCAGCTACTGTTAAGAAAATTAAGTCTACCCAGTCAAAATCAAGAGAGGCAACCCTGTAGTGGAGTGAGTCAGTGCCGTACTTGCAGCTTTGGTTTTCTTCCCATTGACATCATTGAGGTAGAATAAAAAATAAAGATAAAAGAAAGATAGAAGTAGTTTAATATTTTTTCTTTCAGAAAACTTCTTCAAGTAAAATGTCATAGATTAAGAGATCAGACAGGTAATATCCAAAACCAGGAAAAGGTGCAAAGTATGTGAAAAGATAAACTTGTACAACTATTTCCTGGAACCAACTGACTTTAGGAAATTTTGGGCCATGTTACCTGAACAAGGGGACAAACCAAGTTGAATTCACAGTGTTTTACTGAAGCAGGAATATCTAAAAATCAATCATATTGAAAGATAATGGTGTTTTAGAAAGTCAAATGTACTTTTGATTTTTTGTGCTTTTAACTGACAATTCTTTACCATTGAAAAATAATTTAATTTAATATTATTTTTCTTCCTCAGATTTTTCCTGTTAATCTTATTTTTTCTTTAATGATTCTCTACTCTCTATTTATAGAGATTTGATTTAGATAAACCTTTCATTTCACCAAAAATGGTTTTATCTGCATTTTTTTCACATACAGAAGCATAAATAAATACCTTTTTAATAAAATCTCCAACGTTGCTGGAGAGAATGTACCTGGCTTATCCAAAAATGCAATTCCCACTTTGCTTTCAAGACTTCAGTCAGAAGAGAATTGCAAGTAGAGACAATCTTTCAAAATCTCTGAAAGTTAATACATATTTAAAAATTTGAAATTTTCTTAAAGTAATTCAAATGAAATATCAATATTGATATCAAATGACTATCATATAAATAGCCATGAATGTAAAATTAGTTTAAATTTTAAATCAATTTTTGCCTTATGAAAACTTTTTACATTTCAGTTACAAATATTGTTCAACAGAAAACCCAAGAATTCAATTATTTGCTTGATAGAGTATTTGACTTTAAATTAATCTAATGCTACTTTATAAGCATCCACTGAATGGCAGATGTATTTTCACCTCCCAAGCATTCAGCTGAAACACTGACATATTGACCTAGATTAGCAACAGTTTAGCAATATTTAGCCAACTCTATTTTACTTAAAGTGTGAAAGACTGGAAGTTAGCTTGCAGGAAGATTCTAAGAAGATCACAGCTATCAGAAAACAGAAATACTGATGCATTTGAACAAGGTGAAAAGAATTTTGATTCAACTAAAGTTCAATTGAATTCACTTAATATAATCTACTACTTCCTGGAAGCAGGAACCCAGATACTCCTTTTCTTCAAATATCATCAAGTCTGTTACTGAGCAACATTTTAAATGGTGAAAGATACCATTCATTTACTGTTTTTCCAAAGAAAGTTGGCTGTTAACAATTGCATTATGGGAAAAATAGGCTCAGGAACTTCCACTAGAGTATCATACAATTATAACCCTTTCAGTGTAAAACTCTGTCTTACATAAAACGTAATTTAACAGCAGTTGGAGCAATTCAACAAATCACAAAGACCAAGAACACTTAAGACATGAATGTGACCTTTTTTTCTGAGAACATATTTTGTTACCATAGGTAGCAGTAACCTATCTAGCAGTTTAATTTGCTAGTAAGAAACAAGATAAGGCAGATAATTTTTAATGTTTCCTATTAATCACTTACAAAGAGTATTTTTCTTCCAAATCTCATACTATCATTTCTAATCCCTAGCTGCATTAAAAAAATCTTTAAAATGAATCAATGAAATCAGAAGAAAAATGAAGCTCTAAAACTCGGGGAAAAAAAATTATTACAGCTGAAAATATTAAGAGTTGACTTTTGGCAAGCCTACATTCTAGTCTGGATTTCATTAATTTCAGGCATTTCCTCTCACACAAATATGTAGTTCAACTTCACAGTACATCAAAGTCTATGTCACATATAGGTCTTTAAAACACAAATTTAATAGAATACAAATGATTAATATAGATGTAGATATAGCATTTCTTATTTTATGTCATACACAGTTGCATACAACCGTGTTGAACATTTTTTCCCTTTTCACTCTCTTTCTTTAACAAGTCCATCTTATTTCCCCTCTAATAAGAAATGAAACCAATTAACAAACGTTTTTAAAGTTACTTCAGAATCATTTTGACTGTAAAGACTTTCTGGAAATTCCTGTGTACAAATAGAACTCTCAAATTTAGCAATAGTGGTTTGTAAACATTACTAACTAATTTTGTCACATTAAAATCATTCAAATACTAGCAAAGGAAGTTTATATGTTCTTTTTCTTTATGTGTGTCTACATGTATTCTTTGCTGTGTCATCCAACATCTAGTTATCCTATCTTGCTACACAGTTTTCATTCTCTTTTAACCTTATATTTTATATTACAGAGTTGCATGCTATTTTCAGCCCATACGGCTGTAGAAATTTTGAAAATATTTATGGAAAATAGCACATTCTATTTACAATGAGGAAGGCTAAGACGTTAGACAAAGCAATATTCTCAAGTTTTCTCCAGGAAACTTCACTGTTCTGCTAAAACAGACTCTGTAATGGAGGAAAGGTCAGGATTACTTTTTGTTTGTTTATTTCCACATCTGACACACTGCTGTTCTGCTCCTCATTACAGGGGGAAAAGATACCAGGGTGTTGATGTTTAGCTGATAGGAAAATGGAATCAAAGTCAAGCACAGTGAAATTAGATTTTAGATCCCATGTTGCTATCAAAGAGAAAATATTTCATATCAAGTTCCTGCAATGATTGATAACAAGAAAGTTAGATTAGTTCTAAGCTATTCAATGATTTGGAGACTTAACAGTCTGCTGCTTTTCCTTCCTTAACCAAATGCTATGCCCTTTTTCTACCTCTCTTTTCTGTTTTCTGCTGTTATGTCTTAATCCTTTCAAAAATTTTGCTTATGAAGTATCAGTTTGAATTTAGAAAAGCTTGTATCTGCTTCACAAACAAAATACTGTGCAATTTCAGGGCTTATACAGAATGCTAGCCTTTTCAGATATGAAATAAATTTCTGACAAACTTATATTCCATTTTGTTAATTTTATTTCATCTCTGCAGTAAAAACTGCAAGCAAGCAAACTGTTGAAGCAGACAGACTAAACTCTGTAAACACACAGCATTTTCTATTATAGACCACACTTTAACTTTTGTTTTACTATACATCTGATACAAGAACTATCTACACTCCTAGGGATACATATGTCTGACAAATTTCTGCAAAAAAACACATGAAAGCCTGCAGCGTCTGGGATCTGCTGTGTGTAAAACAGCAGAACATATCTGGATACATCTTAAAAATGTGACTCAAAAAAAGAAGTCTATATGTCTCAATGATAAAAGCATCTCTGTGTATTTCAGTAGGACCCAGCCACACAGAGTGGCTTATGCCTGTGAAGGAGTACTCCACATCTCTTCTAACCCATGTTCATAAGGAGGCATTCTTTTCCATGCTGCCTTTCACTTGTTCTGCAAATATAAACTCGAGGAAGAGACAGGCACAAAAAAAATTTAATCTCTTTTTTTCTTCAAAATGCCTAAAGAATGTAAACAAGATCTTCTGTTCTCCATATGGAGGGACAATTACATGTTCAAAACCAGTGCCAGTAAAGACAAATGCTGAGTATTTAAAAATGAGTCTGCAACTCCAAAGTAGATAAGAAGATGCATTCTTTTATGGCTCTGAATAAGTACTGCTGGGAAAGTCTCAGAGTCTGGAGGTCCAACTGTGGGAAAACATACAAATTTTAAATGTGAAACCTTCTATCTGCACAAATTTCTATAAAAAATTGGCAAAGTAAAAGTGTCATTCTTGACAGCTGTCTTTTCTGCGACATTTACACTGTTGTAATAAAAACCTAGTCCCTAGAAAAGACTTTTATGAATGTAATTGTTACCAATGAGGTAGGTAAATAGAAAATAATATGCTTTCCTTTTTTCTTCTTTTTTTTTTTAGTTTTATAAAACATCTGGTTGAAATCATATCATGTATTTGATCTAGATCACCTAGCAACTGAATGCATTTATGTGGTTCCTATTAATATATTTCAGAAAGGAATTTCATTGACAGATGCATTTTTATTTTTCTTTCACTTTTGAAAATGGGAGCTAGATCCTATATCTCTATGCAATGCACTCAGAATTTGGGTCCTGTCAGTGTAGAACTGATAGTAAAAGACAACCATTATCATACTCTCCAATAGTTAAAGGGAATGACTTTCACCTTATTTAATAAACCTGTCATTCTGTTATTTGGTTTGTACTTGTCATTCTGTACATAGAAATTCAGACAGCAATAAATTTGGTTTACTATCTAAATATTTTTTTCAGGACCTTTTATTACAGATATTTTTCAGAAAAAGCTACACTGTATTCTGATTACACTAACTAGTGAACAAAAAATGATAAGTACTAACTGGATGAACCTCCAAAGACTCACAGGATCCCTCTCCTTTCTCTCCTAACAACCATTAGGAAGTGCCTGGCTAGAAGTCAGGAATATTAACCTGAATTTTCTCAAAAGCGTCTTAGTAAGTGGAGGAGGGATTCCAGGAAACAGGATTTTTCCTTGGTATACAAATTCAGGGAGGATAGATTGCCCCAAGAGCTTCCGAAAGGTAAAGTGAATGTAAACTCCAAGGTCTATTTTGTGATTACAGTATTGGATAAGATTTATGTGGATTTTGCTCTTTATGCCATTCCTCTTCCACAACAAAGAAAATTCTGTTTCTCTTTCTCAGACATGCAAACTGGAATTTCTTTCCCACACTATCTGAACAGGCTTTTTAAATACTTAAATGGAAGATCCTTCAGGCAAAACACAAGCCACAACACAGTATGTACAACTCCCAGTACGGCTGACTCTGACTTACACTAAGAATACATGCTGTAAACAACTCAAGATATTATGTGATCTGACATTAAGGTTAAAGTTCACATATTACTTTTTCAAAATTAGTAACTCAAGCTTGACAAATTGAAAACTGTGGTATAAGAACAAAATTTCAATCATAATTAAAAAGAATAAACTCACTTTTTGTGTGTTTGTGCTTAACTTTTTTTTTTATGAAGTTTTTAAGACTTATTTTTCTAGGATGTTCAACTATGGCTTTGCACCAGAGGTTCAGTTAGTTCAATAATGCTAACTGTAGCCTTTAGCAATTTCTTCAATGTAGAGAGAAAGACTAAAGGGAAGTAACTTTTTTCTCTTTTATGGATTAATAAATGAAATCTGTTGTCAGTCACCAGATGCTGCAATTATCATCAATCCTATATTTTTTTTTTTTTTCTGTATGTAGGGTTTAGTCTGAGGGAAACTTTACTTTGTAGGTCAGATATTTTTTCATCACAGTTAATATACTGTATTTTATAAACAACAACTCTAATTGGAATAATTTACAAAGTGCAGAAAAGACACCCATATGCTTCTGTGAATAACAATAAGAAAATATATTGCTTGATATGGACTTCTTAAATGCCACTTAAAAACCATGATTGTTTTTTTGGAGCTCAAGATTTATATCCATAGTTTCACAATTCATACAATTCATGTGTATCTAGTAATGTAATTCTACACAGTAATATTGCACAATTTAATACATTTAGCAGGGATGATTTACTCAATATTATTGGGTACAGAAAAGGAAAATTCAGTAAGAATGTGGCATTACTTTATATCATTCTTTTAATACTGGAAATAAGATTATTACTGTCCTTATATATACTCTGATAAATTTAGGAAGTTAACAAAAAAATAGACACTGGTTTCCTTTTCTTGAGCTGCAGAAAGTGACTACACTTGAGACAAAATTACCTTGACACTTGTTTCAATAAATTCAGTTAGATTTTTCAATTCTAAATCAGAACATTTAGCCCTAACAAGAATAGCCCCATATAAGAACAAAAACAGTGGTTTTGAAAATATGCACTAAAAAATCAATATTTCTACAAAGTAAATCAGATCAATTTTTCTGTGTCCATTTAGCCTGATCACAAGTAGTCCTTCCATAATACACATTTGCAAAACTAAAGATAATTTGTCTTATTATAACAGTCTTGTAGATAGATGGGGGAAAAAATGTATCTGAAAGTAGGCTTCTACATGAAATTAAATGTTTTTTCAACAATAAGGAAATATGTAAGTGTGCATGAATATTCAAATATACTTTGAACACAGTGTGCTAGCCATAGAAAAGAAATTACAGCTCTTACTGAAATAAATGTGAATAATCTAGAAATATACAAGATCAGAACTCCAAATGTAGTAGGTAAAATTATTTATGTCCCAGTTTGGAACACATAATGTGTGACTTCTGATTTAATTGGTCAAGCACCTATAGCTTTGAGAGGTTATCATTGTCTCATCAAAGGGCATAATCACAAGTACCTTTACACTGTCATGAAAAAAAAAAAAAGAAACAGAAAAAAAAAAGTTTTTCTATTCCTGAAAACCTGTGAGGTTTGTTTTTCCTCTTCTCAGTGAAGATCAATAGTCAGAGTTTGCTCAAAATATATGTATTTCTATGGGATAGGAAATTTCCAAATTTATGACTCCATAAGTAAGTGCAGGATGAGAAACAAAGAAGTTATGACAAATCTAGGTCACTCAAGGTCCTTGCCATGCTGTGTTTGGGCTAACTTAACTTCACAATTGCTTCACAGTGCTGAAGAGTGAAAGCAGTCAACAGTGGTCAGTAACCAATTTCAAGTCAATAAAATCATTAGCCTATTGTAACAAATGAAAGAATATAAATGGATAAAGACGAAACCAGGAGATTATCACTTGTCTTAAAATCAATCAATAAACAGTTTTGCTGTATGATTTTCTCATAGAAATATTATTTAATGATACAACTAAAACTTTAAAAAACCCCTGTGTGGTCTGATCCAGGTGGATCTGCCTTAGCAGGAGGTTTGAACTAGATGATCTCTAGATGGTCTATTTCAACCCCTGCCGTTCTGTAGTTCTATAAAATGTACTTATTGTACAGCTAGATATATATATTTCTAATTGTGCATTCCTCCTCCAAAAAAGAATAAGTAAAATTTTTAGTTGAAAGAGAAATACTGTCTGGTATAGATATTCAAATCAGGCCTGGAACACTGCCTGAAATTGTAGCATGCCATCATGGGTTATTTTGGACTAAAAAAATCAAGTTTAAAGTAGAAATATCTGCACTCAGAGATGAAAAAATGGAACTAAATAAAAAGAAATAACTGTACTAGAAATAGGACAAAAATGTTTCTATTGATTACATTAATTATTTTCCTTTCTCCTTGCAATTTACATAGTATCCTAAAGAGACAGTAATCCTAATTATGTAACATGCTATACTCAGATGAGAAAAAAACTCATACAAAAAGCTTTCTACCTCATCTGAGATCATGAATGTTAATGAAAAACAGATGTTGAATTACGTAGTTAAAAGTAGTGTGACTTTCCAGAATTAATACTACTTTCTCTTCAGTAATCCTACAGTTCCTAAAGTATATCTTTCTTTAACAAACTGAAGAGACTTGAACTGACTGTCTCAATTTACCATTGTTTTGCTTTAGAGCTGTATTTATCAAAATGTCAGCATTCCTTGACTAATACTTTACAGCAGTACTGTTTGGCATTCAGGCTCTCTTTACAGGCAGAATTGTAGAGAGAGCAGGCAACAGAGACACAAGATGATGTAATATGAAATGCAAATTCTGATCCTAAAAAAATTTTGCACCTGATGAATCTATTCACTGCAAGGAAATTCTTCTCATATCAGCTGAGCTCTTCTCCACATGCTGAGATACATGTCATTTCAAATACTTGCAGTCTCAGGAGCAATTAGCAAAGAAAGTAGTTGGGACCTTGTGTGTCTAAGATCCTAAATGCAACTTAAAACAATCATTTTCAGTTTTAGAAGTTATATTCAGCTTTATATGTTATCTGTAAATTTTCATGTCACAGTTGAATATAAATTTTGATTTTAGATTGTGGGATACCAGAGCATCTATCTTATTTTCAAAACTAACTTGTTCATTTTGTGTAGTGAATGCTTTCAGTTAAATCTCCCTTGAGTAACACCACCAGTTAACTGCTTTCCTCTTCACTCAGTAGCTCATGCTGGTCTGCCTTGACCTTCACAGTTGCAGCAGGATGCCACAGATAAACCTCTTGAACCTCCTTCTCCCTTTCTGGTTATGCTTATGCTCGGCCCCTTGTAAACTTGTCTGGATTGCTGTGAGTCCACCTAGGGAATCTCACTAAAACAAAAAGGAGAGAATATCTTTATTTTAGACTGTAATTTTCGGAGTAATATGTGTAAATCTCCAGAGAAGCTGTGAAACAAATAGTCTGTTCTGTAACTTGTTTTCATCCTTTTACCTGTGGACCCGAGCTTGATTCTCTACTTCTGTACAAAGATGATACCAACACAGTGATTGATGGGCAGTCTCTGGTGAGCTTGTCCATTTTTTCAAAATGCAATGTAGAGCAGTGAACTTCAAACCTTTAAAATGTGAAAGTCTGTACTTTATATCAGCTTTTAAAAATATGCAAGGTTTGAGGCTACAAATAACCTGTGTAAATTAAAAAAAAATCTATGAGATATCTTCTAGGTCACTGGATTTAGACACAAGGAGAAAATGTTTAGCAGTAGATAAAGGCAGAGGTACAGCTTAAACAAAGTGGCCATGCTTTGGGTATCTGATACTTGCATTAATGTTTAAATCTTTCTTTTCAATACTCTATCTTAAAGAAGTGGGTGAATTTTATAAGCTAGATTATTGTCTAAGACTAGAAAATGGATTAAACCAGGTCATGTTTCCTCCCCCTTGCTACAAGCTAAGAGCACACACATGAACTAGTGTCATAGTTCAGCTAATGCTCAATGACTTCCGAAGCAATGACAACTTGGTCAAGTGAGCATGCACTCTGAAGGGCTTTTTTAAACAGATATGCCCTCCTCTGTTATACAGTGGAAATAATGAGAATTTTTTTTAGTTAGGAATCTAGGTTCAGGTTTCAAGTGTTACAAGTGCTTTAATTTCCTTTCTTTTGAATCTATCATTTTTAGTGAAAGTTTTTTAAAGTTTGTTGCTACAGTGACATTAGGGCAATAATAATTTCATGCAAAAGCTTAATGTTGTGTAATTGCCATTCTGTAGCAGAGTCTAACAAACAGTAACTCATCGATTTCCTTGTTCCAAGGTTCCTGAGCATTCCACCCTCTATTGAAGTGGCAATGTCTCATGATACCTGGGTAAACAAGAATATATCTGTTACTAAATTTACATCTAGCACAAAGTCAGCCCAAAGGATCTGGAAATGGGGATTAATTAACTCTTCTCTCAGATTGATCAAAATACTCACATTGGAGAACCTTTCAGAGTGTTAAGTGTACATGTGAGGATAGGGAGCAATCAAGCCACAGTACACTGCAGTGAGGAGAAAGCACAGGAGACTTTTAAAAATCTGTCTGAAGCAGAGAAGAGACTCATATGGAAATTCCAGAGATGGATGTGAAAAAGGAACTTTCCTGCTGTACACATGGAGGGAGATTCAGGGAGTTATAGGGAGTTGCTCAGCTGTGAAGGCAGAATGAAGAAAGAGCAATAATTTTTCTCCACCCTTTTCCTCTTTGCAATGAGACTGAAGGCAAAATGTGGGGTTTTTTTCCTCAGGATTTTATTTACTTTGACTTACATAGAAGAATCAAATTCTGTGTTATGATTTTCCTCATCCAACTATAACGCTCTCTTGTCCTAATGAAATGTAGTGTGAAAACAGTTTTTATAATGTGTTGATGTTCTCCCTTCAAAGAATAAATTGGAGTAGCTCCATCTCAAGGTACTGTGATCTTGCTACAAAAGTCTTTAAAAATCTTTTATTGACACAAGATATCTGTTCGCCTGAGCAGGTAACAGTGATATTAGCAACTGTATTTAACTGGTAAACATGAGCCAAAGAGATTAAATTGTCATTAATTGTGAACAAAATGGTTCAACATACTTATAAAACAATTGCTGTAATTGTAGAATTATGCTTAAAAGAGGCCAAAAAAAACCTAGGCAGAAGGCTTTATTCTTGTTTATAAAGTACAAATAGGAGACTGACAACCAAGAATCAGACATTCTTAAAAAAACAACAGAAGTTACTGCATTACTCATATTTGAGTAGTTACCTCATATTTGAAGGAAATATGTAAGAGAATATTAACAGTTGTGAAAGTCAAATAACTATGCCCCTTGAAAATCTTATTAAGCTGGAGCAGGTTGACCAGCTATAGCTAGTTTTCCTCAAATCTTATTTTATGGAATCATAAAATGGTAGAGGTTGTAAGGGACCTCTGGAGATCATCTAGTCCAAACATCCTGTCAAAGCAGTTCCACCTAGGTCAGGTCACACAGGAGCTCATCCAGACAGGTTTTGAAAACCTCCAGAGGAGACTCCACACCCTCCTTGGGAAGCCAGTGCCAGGGCTCTATCATCCTTACAATATAATGGTTTTTCCTTATAGTTAAGTGTAACATTTTGTGTTCCAGCTTATGCCCATTACCCCTTGTCCTGTCACTGGAAACAACAGAAACGGTGCCTCCCTATCCTCTTAACATACACCATACTTGTAAGTGTTAAGGAGATTACCCCTTAGTCTTCTCTTCTCTAGGTTAAACAGTCCTAAGTCCTGCAGCCTTTCCCTATAAGAAAGATGTAACAGTCTCCTGATCAGCTTGGTAGCCCTGTATAGAGTAGTTTTATTAGCCTTGTTATAGACTATTCACGTAAACTGTGAGATGCTTGCATGGGGAAGTAACAACACTTCTGAATTCTCTCTTGCTGAGAAAAAATGAACTGAATAACTCCCAGAAATGCTATAGGCTCGCAAAGGAGTGGCTGGAAAGCTGATAGACAGAAAGGGACCTGGGAGTGTTACCTGATAGCCAGCTGACATGAGCCAGCAGTATGCTCAGGTGGTCAAGAAGGCCAATGGCATCCTGGCCTGTATCAGGAACAGTGTTGTCAACAGGAGGAGGAAGATCATTGTTTCCCTGTACTCAGTTTTTTTGAGGCTCCATCTCAAATACTGTGTCCAGATTTGCACTCTTCTCTACAAGAAGGACATTGACATGCTGGAGAGGAATCAGAGGTGAGCTACCAAGCTAATAAAGGATTTAGAGTATGTCTCGTATGAGGAACAGCTGAGGGATCTGGGGCTATTCAGCCTGGAGAAAAGAAGGCTCAGGGGACATCTTATCATTGTCTGCAACTACCTGAAAGGAAGTTGTAGAGAGGAGGGGGTTCGCCTGTTCTCCCCAGTGACAAGCAATAGAACAAGAGGAAATGGCCTCAAGTTACACCAGAGCAGGTAGAGGCTGGATATGAGGGAGAGTTTCTTTACTGAAAGCGTTGTCGGGCATTGGAACGGGCTACCCAGGGAGGTAGTGGTGTCTCCGTCCCTGGAGATGTTTAAGAGACAGTTGGATGTTGCACTTAGGGAAATGGTTTAGTGTAGATAGGACTGGGACAAAGGCTGTACTCGATCATCTTAAAAGTCTCTTCCAGCTGAAACGATTCTATGATTCTTTTATTCTATGAATACAGTGCACAGGAATATAAGATACAGAAAAAAATCCATGCTTTTTATCTATTAAATAAAGTCAGAGGAGATACTCCTGAGTCATCAAGTCCATAGAAGTTCTTTACAGGCAAATTGTTGACAGTTTCAGCTTAACCTGTTAGACCATCAAAGTGCCATGAATCTGGTAAAGATATTGGGATTATTTGATGATCAAATCAAATTTAGTTACCTGTCCCTTGCACATTCTTATGTTAAACTAAATTTTTACTTCCTTGTGCAATGTCTCATTAAACGCAATTGGACTGTGTATATATCCTGAAACATTTTTTTCCCTTTAAAGTCCTGAAAGCTTTGAGACACACACATAAACTACTGTACATTCTCATAGTTGCAGGAATTCTAGGACAAGATTCTGTAGCATAACACATCACTATTCTAATCTTGTATTGATGTAATCTACAAGCCAAAACAGTATCAGGTATCAGTTTGGCAATTTTCATTTTCCTTATTAAATTAACAGTTACTGAAAGATTGTACACCTTCAGTTCCTGGAGGAAAAAACCAAACCAAAACAAACCAAACCAAACAACAAAAGCAAACCGAACACAAATACAGCACCATGCAATATCCAAAGTGTATTTGTTTCATTGAATGTATAGATCTCAAAAGAAGAATACAGTTGTATCTTAACAGGGAAATTATTTACTTTATGGAATAGAGATGGGAGGAGTTCACAAATTATAATTTTAAATATTCTAAGAGAAGCTAAAGTACATTAAATACTGCTATAACACCAGAAGTGAAACAGATGAAAGTTTCACTTGCCTAAAGGTCTTTTTTCACTTTAATATTGATATAATTTAAAAAAAAAATCATTCATGAGGTTTGATTTAGAGTTTGCTGTTACTTTCATTACAGTAATGCAACATCATAACATAAGAAAGACTACTTATTACTAGTCCCGATGTGTTTAGCCCAAAAATCCTCAGAGGTATAGGTTCCTCGAGCTAAAGTGTCTTTTTTTCTCCATCAAACCTTTATTCTTAGTGTGGGCCATGGCATACATTTATAATATTAACCTTAGTAATGATATAAGAAATCGGTGTACTCAAGTCATCTTTATATTTTACAGGAGCAATACAACACTTTTTTATATCTGACGTCGAAAGTGTTAGATCTTATTTCCGTACTAAGACAGTATAATAGTTGCCTCATATTGGACACTCAGAAGTAGAAGTGTCGAACATCAGTCAGCAGCTATTCACAAATTTTCTGTATGTTTCTATGTAGTCAGTGGTGATAACCATGTTTTGTGGGTCAAGACTGATTTGAAAAGTAGATAGAGAAAATACTTTCAACTGCTTTCAGCTAGCTGAACAAAAAAGAAAGTCCTATGCCTAAAAGAGAAATTTTAATTTAGATTCTACAATCCATATTCCTGTATGATGTGATCCCATGATAAAAATATGCTAAAAATAATTTCTATAGACGTTGCTTTCTGCTACCATGAAAGCTAAAAGTTACTTTACCTCCTGTTTCTTACTTTTTCCATTTCATGTCTGATCCATAGCAAAAGAAGAAAAGATCTTAAGCGTGATAAAGTAATGCCAATTAAGTATCTTCTTTTGTAACTAAGAGACTTGGAAAACCTCCCAGCAGGCAGTCTGCTGTTCAGGCATTCTCCAGTTCATATGCAAAGGCAAAGACACAAGATGAAAGTGCAAAGATGAGCACGTGACTCTTGTAACATTTGCCAGTTTTTTGGGGTGGGAGAGACAGGGGGGGCAGGCAGGGGTTATATTTCCCTGAGTAGTTTAAAACACTCTGTGTCCTCCTTCTCCCTCAAAGAGAAATAAAATTAAAAAGTAGGTGAATATTTCACACAGCACCTTTATTACAGTTGTGTTTCAAGATGACAGGTGCCATATCATCTGCACTTTAAGCCAGAAAAATCTTCGAACTCATCCTCTCCACTTGGCAGATTTTCAAATCTGCAGTCATCTGAAACATAGTAATAATCTGTCAACAAAAGACTTCTGAAAGGTTGGACAATGCTCTGAGCTATAATTACAGAAATGAGACAGGCCAGATGTTGTCCTCACTGATGTTTTCCAAAGAAATATTGTCAGTCACCTAAGGCTAGAGTGCACCAATATGGACTTCATCCCATGCAGTTTGCAGAAGTGTGCGGAAGACACTCTAAAGAGTGGTGGGGAAAGGATGCCATCGAAAGGTGGAGTCCTGCATCTCTTGCAGCCACTCCGAGCAAAATGATTTGTTTTGTACCTGGTTGACTTCTTCTGATCTCCATCCAAGGAAAAAGACAAGTATATTTATTAAGGCTGTATACCAAACAGCTTAAATAAATAACTATATCTATATAATTATATAGATAGTTATATTTAAATATATTACAAATTAACTATATATTTATATATTTTGATGAATATTGTATATAATGAGCTATGCAATAATAAATTATTCCTGTTGTCAAATGCTCTGTAAATTAAACTGATTTGGTACATTGCCTATGAACTTCATCAAATGGATATGTTTTCCAGACGATACTCTGATACTTTGATTGTGAAAGACAAAATATGGATTTCAATCAAATGCTGATAAATTATTAATATTTTTATTATAATTTCTTAGGTAGAATTTTATTTTTAACATTTACAGAGTTGAAGTGCTTTATTTAGCAGCCATAGTTTTTTTCATTCAGTGATGACTCTGATTTATGGATTTTATTCTTAAAGAAAATACAGAAACTTACAAAAATGCACTGGAATTATCATTTGTCCTCTCTTCTCTGTTTCACACATTTCATTAAAATGGTCACAGAAAGTGTCTGCTTGTGTTTAAGTCAGCATATCACAGAAATAAAGAAATAGCTGACATTGTTTCATATAAAATATTCTGTTAAGCTGTAAAAAATGTAAATAATCTTTGTGTCAGTCTGTTTCTAAAGCAATATATACCTATGCAGAGCAACAATATAGCAGCTGGAAAGCAGAGTGTGAGCAACAGGATGCAGTGTTTAGTTATTACGTGAATAAGTAACAAATTGCAAAGAAAGCACATGTCAAGGTGATAACATTGTTCTGAGAAAATTGTTTGTTTTAATGATGACTTGAAGTGTTAAGCTACTTCTTTTGAGATCCCAAGTGTATTGTGTAGTTATAAAGTAAGAAAAGGCACAATTTAGCCACTGCATAACAATCCATATGAATATTTTGAAGAACTAACTTGATTTTTTCCTTATGGAAATATGAGATGTATTTTTGAGGGGGAAAAAACCCAAAAGTTAACAAAGAACAAACAAAAATATTTAATAATGATTCTTACTATACTTGTGAGGTAACTACTGTAAGCAAGAAATACAGCATGGAGAAGTCAGAATATAACATATTTTACATATTTGATAGTTTGAATGAGTACACTAGTTCTTTGTACTGGTTTAGTTCCAGAGATGTATATGAATATTTAGTGTGTATTACTGTTGATTTTAAGTCATTGGAACTCTGGGTTCTGGAAAGCTGCATCTTTAATTCCTCGCAGCTAATTCAGTAGCACAATGCAAGAGTACTTACACGCTCACATTTCTTGGTTTCGAAAGACAAACTCTACAGATATCTTCTTTCAGTAGATGAAACGTAAGTAAAGCTGAGATGTCCACTTTCTTTCATAAGTGAATTTGTAAATATATGTATCTTACATCATTGCACTAATTGTACAAAAATTTGATCTGTGCTACTGTCTTTTGATTTGTTCTTAGAGAAAATCTTCTGAAACCCCTTATAAGACCTTTGTTTTTTTCAGTCTTGCACATTGTTTCATTGTTCAGTTATTACACACCACTACTGGTTTTCACAAAACTCTCCTGAAAGGTGAATATTGTCATATCTTTTACGAGGTCTGGAAATTGAACCCTGCTAGAAAGTTTTGTTGATTTGTCATGCACTGGGGATGTCCTGGAGTTCAGGCATCAACAATCTCCTGTCAGATTCTATGGCTTGGAGATCTTCCTGCTCAATAAGGAAGAAGTTTGCAACAATTGTGCATGCAAGTTTTAGGACAGTCAAGATTTTAAAGAAATACATAAGTATGTGTCTTGGTTTTGCCCAGACAACAATGAAACACCCGACAGTCTCTTACTCAGTGCCCCCCATCCACCTCCACCCTTGTTAGGATGGTAGAGGCCCCAGTGAGATGAGAGGAAAAAAAGATAACCAAGGATGTTGTGGATTGAGACAAGGGCAGGAAGGGCTCAGTGCCAATTACAATTGTGGGCAAAACAGACTCCACTACAGAGGAAAGTAATGAAAGTTTATTCTACTACCAACAAGAAACAGGACAGAACAAAAGTAAAATGGGAGCAGGATGATGAGAAAATTACAACTAACACTTTAAGATCTCCTTCCCCCATCCCTCCTTTCTTCTCAGGCCCAGTTCACTGCTCCTGATATCTCTACCTCCTCCCCTCTTCAATGGCTAGGCGGGGGCAGGGAATGGGGGATGTGGTCAGTCTCTCACAGATAGTCCCTGCTGCTTCTCTCTTCTCAGAGGAGGATGACTCCTGGCATTCATCTCCTGCTCAAATATAGGGTCCGTCCCATGAGACACAGCCCTTAACAAACTTCTCTGGTGTGGGGTCTTCCCAGCAGCTAGAGCTTCTGCCAGTACAAGGTCTCTCACACGGGACACAACCTCTTTTAGCAATAATTTTAATGGACTTCTTTGGCGTGGATTCTTCCGCACAGTTACAGCTTCTATGAACATGGGGTCCCTCAAGCAGGACACGGCCTCCTCTGGCCATAGTCACTGCCCCTGGCACAGGGTCTTTAGTGAAGTTAGTCACTGCCCCTCATGTGGAGTCTTTAATGAAATGCAAACAAATCTCAGCTTCACCAGTCCTCTCTGCAGGACTCAGGGGAATCTCTGCTCCAGCACACCTCCTCCTCTCTTTCGTCACTGACCTTGGGGTCTACATGGTTGCTTCTCTATCTGCCAACTCCTTGTACCACCATCAGCTGGAAAAGAGGGACCAAAGAAAGAAGAAACAGGAAGAATTCTCTTCTGTCTTCTTAAAAAGTGATCGTGGACAAGTCTAATTGGCTCAGCCTCAGAGATGGGTCTGGCTCAGAGCTGGGGAGAGTTTTGAGCAACTTCTTACAGGAGCCATCTTTACATCCCATTCTGCCTTACCAGAAAAATCATGTCAAACCTGCTGGCCAGCCTGAGTCAGCTGTCCAGACTACCCCTTCCTGGTTCCTCACGGGAATTAACTCTGTCCTAACGCAAACCAGGACAGTATGGAAAGCTGAATGACTTTGCAATGAAACTCTATTACAGTTCCTAAATGTAACCAAGATATAATCAACAGTTTCCAAAATGTTACAAAATCAGGAGTTTAAGCCATTTTATTTATCCCTCCTTGACATCATAGCACTTGGATGCTGCAGATGTTTTGAGCAGTTTACTGAAGGAATAGTAAAGAGGCCACAAATCTTCTGAAAACCTGTGTTTTCTTTCAGTGCTTAACTACTTGCAGATGTATGCACTGAATTTAAATCTTTATCTTACAACTAAAAATGAAAACTCCAGATGGCCTTGTAATTGGATCATCTTGTTTCCCCAGAGCATCCTGAATCCTTAGCAAATAAGATCAGGTGTTACAAACAGGTATAATTTTATTTGTTCTCACTGTTCCTATCTGAATATGATATGAACATGAAAAATCCTTTGACAGTTGGAGATGTCAAAATGAATCCCAAACTGACATTTAATACTTAAGAAAATACAACAAATGGAAATTCTTTTTTTTTACTTCTTCCCTTCCCTTCCCTTCCCTTCCCTTCCCTTCCCTTCCCTTCCCTTCCCTTCCCTTCCCTTCCCTTCCCTTCCCTTCCCTTCCCTTCCCTTCCCTTCCCTTCCCTTCCCTTCCCTTCCCTTCCCTGTCCTGCCCTGCCCTGCCCTGCCCTTCCTCTCCTCCTAAAGTTCTTTACATGGCAATTCCTATCTTTTGAAGCTGAAATATATTAAAAACAACCAGAAGTGTAAATAAATTACAGGAGGCAGACTAAAAACTTGGAACTATATTTAAAACTTCTAGATTTTTATACCTTCCAGAGATATTTAAGTTCTTGCTGATCAGAGAAAGGGGAAAGAGGACACTACCTACCTTCACTGAGTGTCTAAGGCAGAGAAGACAAAAGAGGGAGCACAGGTTCCATTTAATAACAGCAAGTGCACAAATCAACCCCAGACTGCTACTTGTAAAGGTTCATTCTTCTTTGTATTTATGGACTGGTTTGGTAAATTCTAATAGTAATATGCACATAAGAAATAATGGCCACACCAGAGATATTTACTAAGGACTGTGTCCCATGACAGCAGCTCTGTATTGGCAGAAGCTGTACTGGAGTCTGTTTTGCCCAGAACCATACTGGTAGGGAGTCCTCCCTGCCCTTGTCTCAATCCATAACATCCTTGGTTATCTTTTTCCTCCCATTTTGCTGAGGCCTTTGCCACTCTAACGAGTGTGGGGGTGAATGGGGGCACCGAGCAAGAGACTGTCATGTTGCTTCTTTGCTAGCTTGGCCAAACCACAACAGTTACACTGAAATTGAACCAGTTAGTTTGAAACACTGCAAGAATCCAGTGATAATAAAAGAGTTATTGTCTGGGGAAGATAAATAATAATCCTTTTGTCAAGTTTAAATTTTAGAAAAGAACTGCCTTTGTTGACCATCATTCCTTTGTTGCTTGTGCTGAGTCATACGTAGAGAAGAATGGGATAATTAAAATCCCCAGGAGAGAGATTGTGAGGCTCTCTCCAGCATCTAAAAAGCCCTTTATCCTGGAGCAAATGCTTACCACAATTTCACCTTTCATCTCTCCTATGGTCTTTAGCCATGAGCTCTTGAGATGTGTACAAGTTGATTCCTTCACCATCTCCTTCTCTCTCTGTCCCATCATAATCCTCTTATCTTCTCTGAAGCCTGTATCCATCTTTTGCACCACTTCTGTCACAAGTGATTCCAGTACATCTCTGCATTTCCAACAGCATTGCACTGTGTCTACAGACATTCACTTGCTCCAATTCATATCCAAGTTATGTATTAATGTATTAACTTCTGAGATGGATAGTCCCACTTTTTTACTGTCCCTTTCCTCTGGAGAGACTTAAAACCAGGTGTGACAGTAACTCGCACATACTATTCTCCTTTCTTTTTTTTGCCAATTACCTACAGGTTTTGATCTCTGTCTCCTTATGAACCTAGTTTTAAACCTTCATCAGCAGGTTAAAGAGCCCATTGGCAAAAATCCTACCTTCATCTGTCAGGTGGACTAATACTTTTCCTCAGCAATCTTATATTTTGAAGATGACAATGCAAACTACTGTCTTACCAGCAGCACCAGCCACACAGCCAGGCATCAATCCACTAGAAGCAACTACTCTGGCTTATCTTCATGGTTCCTCTGTCAAATAAAACTTCTGATCATCCCTCATCTGTAATTCTGGACAAGGATCCTCTGCCCAGTGATGCACACAAACAAGTGACTCTCTATATGTTCTAGTATGTTTGCTTTTCATTTACCTTAGGATTTTTATAAGAGTTTTGTATTGGTAGTGATTAATACCATACAAGATTTAGCACCAACTGTTTTGTTAATTAATTGATTTTAAAGTTTAAAATTAGACATTTTTGTAAATCTTTTGTAAATCTAAATGTAGCCAGCACTGATCCTCTGATATACTGTAAACAAACATATCATTATTCATATTTATGTACATATACACATAAAAATATTTTTTTAATCAGTTCAATATTAACATAAACAACAGTGATTATTTCAGTACTTTCTATGAATGAGTCGTGTACTTTACATATTGAATTCCCTAATGATATATTGTTAGTCTTTATGATATAGAGCTAAAAGAAATATCTCAAGCAGTATAATGATTTGAAATTGTAGATAAAGATTTTTAAACATACCCATGATAACCTCTTTCTAAAAATTTAGTGAAAGATTAAATGTTACGACAGCTATCAGTCTCAAGAGTGTAAAAACATTAGACTATTACTCTTAAAAATAGTTTCAAATATATCATAGTGCAATTTATCAGATATTTCACAAAAAAATTAAAATAAATTTTCTGTGATAGCTTGTGTCTCAAGGTCCAATTATAAAAATAATTAAAAAATATCATCCATAGAAGACAAAATTAGATCATTTTGAAATAACAGATAATGTTTTAAGCAGCTTGTATCTCTCACTTAAAAAAACCAAAAAAACATGTGGACACAAAAGACAATATATTTACTGCAAGACAATAAAATAGTTGTTTTCTGGGAAAGATAAATAATCATTTATTAGAGAAGGCTTTGATGGGAAAAGTTAGGAAAACTTTAAATCTTAAAAGAGAATTCATACTTTCCAAGAGAAATAAAATGTTTACAACTATAAAAGTGTCATATAATGTTATTTATTTCTTTTAATTTCAGTTAGCATATGTATCAAGGTACGAACATAAAAAAAGTAGTGGAAAGATTTTTTTTTCTGTTTCCTTCCCCTTTACATTATGACTTCCTCCAGTTTCAATGCAAATACTGGTCTTTTACATTAGTTTTTGGCTCTTGGTAAGAAAATTAAAGTATTTAAAGATAATGATATAGAGGAAGTGCTTTTATTAAAAGCATCTTTAAGCTAAACGATAAAACTATAACAAAACCAATGCCAGAAGTTTTAGGTTCAGATGAATTGATTAAAAATTAAAGCAATACTTTTATCATTGAAAATGACTAACCATTGAGACAATCCACCATGAAAAACAGTGGGCTTTTCCATTATAGAACTCTTCAAATAAAATTCATTTCTGCACAGGACTCAGTTGAGAAATACCCGTATACATATGTGAGTTGTGCAGAGGGTCAGACTGTAATATCTGATGCTATAGGTGATCTTAAATGTTAGGAATTTTCAGAGGCTTGATGGCCATGTAGGTTGTGAACATTATTTCCTGTGCAGGAGAGGAGCTGTGAATAGTCTTATTTTTACATAGCTGCATTGTTTTCACTGTGTGATGCTTCATTTTCAGCTGGTATCATGTGACATCAGTTTGGTTCTATCAGCCACTTTCAATTCAGTGAAGTGACCAGCATAAGACATACAGTGAGATTTCAGGTCAGGAATCTACCTGTGATTGCTGGAGGCTGGCCAGAATATTTCCTCCTGGAAATCACCTCTTATAAGGAAAATATCCCAATGAAGCAGTGTGTTGATGGTAAAATGCTTCCTGAGGCCATATAAGCTCACTCATAGTTTATTTGAGACTTGTGAGGGAGGCATATTGTCCCAGAAGCCAGACATCAGCAGTCTACAGAAAGAACTTAAAGGTCTAAAATATCACTCCCTCTCAGCAGTCTGCTCAGCTGAATGCATAAAATCTGGGAAATTTCATTTCCATCTCTGGAAAAGCTGCCTTGCCAGCCAATCCATGTATGCCTAGGTGGACAGCACCCTTGGAAAATACATTTTGAGGGTTATTCAGATGTGAACGAATCATATGATGGAACTTGTCCTGTTAGAAATTAATCTAATGTTTTTATCTTTTCTTTCTTTAAAATATTTCAATATTTAATTTCTCTTAAAAAAATATATATATAAAACATCAGAATTTTGAGACAGTTCATATCTTAATTTCTACCTTTCAAGATTTCACTACTCTGAGTTTGGGTTTGTTTTTTAATTTTTTCTGGCAGAGGGGAGTTGTTGATCATTTAAGCATTAAATATTGCTTGAAAACTCCTTGTAAAAGCAGAGAAGGATTGCATCTGTGACTTCTACATCAGGTATTTGTAAGCAGAAATCTTGTAGGCCTGGATGCATTGTGACATCCATTTATTTTTCAGTAGTCAAAGTTATAAAAAGATAATATTATGTTATGTTGCACTTTGGGTTCTTCAAGAACTCAGATTGTTCTGTTCAGAATACAGAAATGTAGAAAGGTTTTGATTTTGATTGCAAACATAATTTTCACCTCATGTTTTTTAAGATCCTAGCTAATTGACATAAATACATTTGTTAAGTAATTATTTTTGTTTAATAAATTAATAGTAATTTGCAAACATGAAATTTAAATTAAAAGAAAATAGAAATATAATCATTATTTTATTGATGCACTAAATGTAAAGTTCCTTCCAGAAAAAAAAAATCTATAAAGCAATAAACACCTCTGGAAATACCTAGAAATGAAGTTCTGGGAGAGAATTTGGCTTCTTTATGATGTTATAATTTTCTGTTTTAATGCTGCTTTCACATAGATTTTTAAATGTTGCAAATACCTGTGTGATTTTATTTTATGAAAAAACAACCTAACAACCTAACAACCTAACAACCTATCAACCTAACAGCCATTTGAAAACACATAAACCTGTTCTATTTTTTTTATTTCAACAAAACACAACAAAAAACTCCTTTTTTTATCAGAACCTAGGGTTTGCACTGAACAAGATTCAGTTTCTGGTTTCAATACAAAGCTGCAAGACTTGACTGGATACAACAATGTTTTTGCCAAACCTTACTATTTCAGCAAAGAGCTTTTGCTTCTGCTATTAACTATTCAGTGGAAATAACTCAGCTGTTCTCTGAAATAATTTTAAACCAAAGCTTCCCTGATCACCAGGACTGTAATAGTGAACATTGGCATAATACTAACATGAAGATTAATGCTTCCATTTTCCAATCTGAAAGTCTGAGATTATGAATTCTGGTCAGCATAGGAGAAATCATTCTATCCTGTGATTTTTCTAATTTTAGAAATTTAAAGGTAAAAATTCTAACTGGAATGCAAGAACACTCCCTCTGATATGCTTATATTTTCTTATCTCAACATTCTGAAGTAAAAAAATAAAACAAAATACTGAAGGGCAGCAACTAAAAACCAAATGGAAATGCTTTACAAACTCCAGGCTGCAGATAGTCTTTCTCATACTGAAAGATTACTCTTATTTGACTGCTGAGATAATTCACAATTTCTCAGCTAGAACTGTGATGAAGTGTCTGTGTTGGCAATGTCAAGATTTGTCTTCGGAATATCTTCTAAGAGAAGACACTCCAGAATTGCTACAAAATCTTGAAGTCTGTCTGTTTGACCACATTTAAGTATTATAACAACTATGTGAGAAATGGATTCCATATTACAACCATACCAAGGTGATAATGCAAACAGTAATGTAACTGTATAAGCCGTTGTGATGTTAATAACATAGAGAGCAATCTATTTGTCTTCTATTTATGGACTCCATAGTACCTACATAGACTGCTCAGCCAGATCAGCAGTTACTCTGGCAATGATTTGTAACGCTGCAACATCCCAGCTTGACTTTCATACTACAGGATGGGAGAAAGTGGGATCAGAGCACATGCATGCACAAGACATTAGCTGGATGTTTTTTAGAATGAGCAGTGGTGCAGCTTTTGAGAGCTGACCACATCAAGGCACCTTTTACTTTGTATAAAAGCAAAGTGAGAAGTGCCAAACCACTCTGCTAACATTATGTTCAAGTGACACTTCTCAGCTATCAGGGCTTATTCTTTACATCAGACTGATGATGTGGCATCACCCTGTTGATGATCACAAAAAATTAATATCGAAGCAGGGGTATGGAGCTTACTAGTTCAACAGAGTTTATGTGGTGATATATGGAGGAGAAAAACAGTTTTGCAGCTTCTGTTAATGAATATTCACGGATAGCGCAACTTTAGAGGTCTCAGAAGGAAAACCAAATAACTACTACTAACTTTGTTTATATTTTCTGGAATTTCATTGTTGTGTGTTTAACAAACCAATGTGACTCCAGATCTGGAGTGTCTCTTGTGACTAACTAGTACTGCCTATAGAGTTCTGAGGACAGATAGGTTGTTAACCGAGCCCACAGAGCAGAATCATTTATATGAAAAAAAACAAAACCCTAAAGACAATAGAAAGAAATAAATAAAAATATTATTTATGCATTCTTAACATATTTTGCTAGAGTGATCATCTGAGTATGACAGAGAGATTACATAATTTAGTGTGGAAGAGGTCTCCAGACATCTCCTTAGCAACTCTAATTAGACCACATTGCTCAGTGATCCATTCATTCAAGTTTTGAACACCTTCAAACACAGAAACTTCACAGTCTCTCTGGTATTTGACCACTCTTGTGCTTAAGGGAAAAAAAAAAAATTAAATCTCAACAGATTTTTTTACTTTCTAACAGGCATGTTGACTCATCACCTATATCACC
Organism: Colius striatus; assembly: GCF_028858725.1. Lineage (NCBI taxonomy): Eukaryota > Metazoa > Chordata > Aves > Coliiformes > Coliidae > Colius > Colius striatus. The sequence goes on from NC_084790.1 coordinate 20,401,110, forward strand.
TATATCAGACTCACCTTCCTGAGGGAGAAGATATCCCTTCAGCTATCCCTTGGCACAAATCTTCCCTTCTCTTTCTCTGAGTGCAGCCTTTATCCCAGCCCTATCAACCATTAAACCATTTCCCTAAGTGAAACATCCACCCCTCTCTTAAACACCTCCAGATATGGTGACTCCAGCACCTCCCTGGGCAGCTGTTACAATGCCTGACAACCCTTTCAGTAAAGAAATTCCTCCTCATATCCAGCCTGAACCTCCCCTGGTGCAACTTGAGGCTGTTTCCTCCTGCTCCATTGCTTGTTACTACGGAGAATAGACCAACCCCTGTCTCTCTACAGCTTCCTTTCAGGTAGTTGTAGACGGTGATAAAGTGTCCCCTGAGCCTTCTTTCCTCCAGGCTGAACAGTCCCAGGTCCCTCAACTGTTCATCATACGAGACATGCTCCAAATCCTTTACTAGCTTAGTAGCCAACCTATGGATCCTCTCTATCACCTAAATGTCCTTCTTGTAGAGTGGAGCTCAACACTGGACACAGTATTTGAGGTGTGGCCTCACCAGAGCCATGTACAGGGGAATGATCAACTCCCTGCTCCTGCTGACAACACTGCTCCTGATACAGACCAGGATGCCATTGGCCTTCTTGGCCACCTGGGCACACTGCTAGCTCATGTTCAGCTGCTGTCAACCAACGCTCCCAGGCCCCTCTCTACCTAGCAGCTTTCCAGCCACTCCTCCTCAAGCCTGTAGCACTGCTGGGGGTTGTTGTGGCCCAAGGGCAGGACCTGGCATGTGGCTTTATTGAAACTCACGGCATTGGCCTTGGCCCAGCCATCCAGTCTGTCTAGATCTCTCTGTAAAGCTTCCCTACCCTCAAGCAGATCAATACTTCCACCCAGCTTGGTGTAATCTGAAGATGTTCTAACAGTGCACTCTATCCCTCATCCAGATCATTAATGAAGATGTTAAACAGGAGTGACCCCAGTACTGAGCACTGGGGGACACCTCTTGTGACCGGCCACAAATGGATTTAACTCCATTGACTATACTTTTTTGACTTGATTGACTTGAACCATTTTTTCACCTAGGAAAGTGTATGCCCATTCAAGCCAAGAACAATTACCTCAGGATAATGCTGTGGGAAATAGTGTCGTATGCCCTACTAAAGTCTAGGTATGTAACATCCACAGCCTTTCCTTCATCCAACAAGTGTGTCATCCTGTCTTAGAAGGAGATCAGGCTTATTTAACAGGTTCTGCCCTTCACAAACTCATATTGACTGGTCCTGATCACCTGGTTCTATTGAAGGTACAGGTAAACTTAGGATGATCTGCTCCATCAGCTTCCTGAGCACTGAAGTCAAATTGACAGGCCTGTAATTTACCAGGTGATCCTTCTGTCCTTTCTTATATGTGTGTTACATTGGCTGACTTCCAATCAAATAGGACCTTCCCAGCCAGTGAGGACTGCTGATAAATGATTGACAGTGGCTTTGTGAACACCCCTGCCAGTTCCTTCAGCACTCTAGGATGGACCCCATCCAGCCCCACAGATTTGTGTACATCAATATGGAGCAGCAGGTCATTGACCATCTCCTCCTGAATTGTAGGAGGGACATTTTGCTCCTCGCCCCGTGTCTTGGCTTTCCCCCATGTAAATGCTGCTATTACTAAAAACTGAGGCAAAGAAGGCATTAGGAACCTCAGCTTTATCCTCATCTTTTAATACCAAATACATTTGTATGTGAGCATTTGAGATGGGTTCTAAGTTGTTTGGGTGAAGCGTGAGAAGCCCTCTGGTCATTTTGTCCCTTGGACACCTTAATATCCTTGTATCATTACTTCTCCTCTCTGTGTGGTATCCTTCCAGTAATCTGTTTCCAGTCCCATTCAGGACATCAACAATCTTGTTTGCAAACACATCCTTGCCGTATGTTGTCAAACATATCCCATCCCTTTTCAGTACTGTTTTTTTTGTGAGAAAACTTTGCTAGTTAGTAAGACAGGAGTCTAGGCATAAGTCAAAATGCTGACCTTTGAAGCCATTATCCATGTCTTAACATGATGTGTGTTTTTCCATATAACACATTCTTACCAGCATTGAATCCTTCTTGCAAATAACCAAATGCTTTAAGTATAATACCTACTTATGCCTAGATTATTTTCAGAACTTAAATTCCCTTTATAAATCTAATCCATGACATCCAGAGCTCTCTTTTCTATAAACCATTTTCCCTATTGTAAAACTGGCAGTAAGAAGACCTCTATATTTCATAAAACGTTGCATTATTTGGCATTTTGATATGATCATGATGGGATAAGGATAATGGAAGCAAATCCAAGTATTTTAAGTGCATTGTTTCTAATAACTAACCAAGTAAATTTAAATTCCTGTAAATAAATAGATTTCTAAGAAGTTATAATACTGCTTTTCAGAACCCTGAACTTCCAGTGGTTTTGTTTAGATATGTTCTAGTACTTTCATCATAAGTGATTCCTTAAGATGCAGAAAACAACAGTTTAAATTTCAGATCCCAGGTTAAAGTTGCTGGGCTGCTGGTTGAAGAAGTTATTTATAGATTAACACTATGAGTACATTTCCTAGATGTCTAGATCTCTAAGAAAAGGAAAAAAAACCCACAAATCACAAGGAACCAAAAAAACCCCAAAACAACACACAGGATCTGCTTATGTCAAACTTTTAGGAGAAAGTTTCTGACTATAATTGCACTTTAAGTTGCAATTACCAACAAGAAAAAAGCTTTTGCATGTTTTTTTCCTAAAGACAGGAACTTTACATCTAGAAAGTTTCAGTAGTTAAATGTTTAGAGTTTGTGAGACAAAGTATCTGTTTCAGTTTCATGTGGTGAAAAAACACTGTTGCTGGCTTGCTAGACATTACTGTATGAAGTGGAACAGCAGCTGACATTTGTCAGGAGACTGTTCTTGGAATGTCATGTCTGGAAAAACATAAAAAGTCAGCTCAATGAACCATTGTAAATTGAGATGATTACACTGCATTATATATAATAAATAAGACATTACATTTATTAATAGCACAGTAAAGTTATATTTTACTAAGTCTGAAGATATAACTGAGATAAGAACAGATGTTGTGGTTTAACTCCTGAAAGCAATTAAGCCTCACACAGCTGCTTGCTCACTCTTTACCTCTAGGATGGAGAAAACAATTGAAAAGTGAAAAAACTCATGTGTTGAATTAAAGACAGTTTAATAGGTAAAATTTAAAAAAAAAAAAAAAAAAAGCACATGCAAGCAAATCAAGACAAGGAATACATTACTGACTTACCATGGGCAGGCAGATGTTTAGCTATGTCCAGGAAAAACAGAGCTGTGTCACACTTAAAGGTTACTTGAGAAGACAAACAACATCACTCCTAAGGGCCTCCCATTCTTTCTTTGCCCAGCTATATACACCAAGCATGATGTTGTATAGTCTGGGATATCCCTTGGGTCAACTGGGGTCAGCTGTCCGAGCTGTGTCCCCTCACAGGTTCTCCTGTACCCAGCTCACTCACTGGTGGGGTGGAGTGAGGAGCAGAAAAGGCCTTGACTCTGTGCAAGTACTGCTCAGTAATAATGAAAACATCTCTGCATTATCAACATTGGTTTAAGCACAAATCCAAAACACAGTCCTATACAGGCTAATATGGAAAAAAAATCTAACTCTGTGCCAGCCAATACGAGCACAGCTATGCTAAACAGCAAAAGTGAAAGGTGTTTTTTTGTGATGGGATCTGTTTTCAGAATTACACCTATTTTTGCTTCAGTAAACTTGTGGCATAAAACAATTATTTCTTGGAGATTTATTTGCATCCTAGTGGTCCCTTTGGGCCAATATAAAACAAATATGAGTGCTATCAAGGAAATGTAATTAAAAATCTCAGAATGTATTTAAAGTTCACCTTAGAATTAATTTTTACCATTAGCTAAACATGGATTTTTTTCCTGTCTGTAGTAGGTATCATCTTTTTACTTAAATGAAATTTGTAAATCACATGCCGGATCTTTCATCATCTGCAAGTATTTCAAGCTGTTAGTTTTTATCCTGTTCTAGATTTACAATCTAGATGATAGATTGTCAGAAGGCAAACATAAGTTTGGGAACTTCTGAGCTCAACAAAATCTAAATGAGTAAGTCATAAAAATGCAAGCAAAGACCTTGAGGAAAAAAAAAATCACATAATTTCTAGTTGAAATGGAATTTTTTTGGGAAATGCTAGCAGGTAACAACACCCAATGTAAAGAAAGCTGTTTCCAGATAGTAAACATTCGTAAGTGTCTCAGACTAGAAAGAAAGATTGCTTTAGTTCATCTGTTTTTAAATATCAGTGATAACATTGTCTTTTTTAAGTTGTTGCCTGGAATCATTGTATAAACTACAAAGTAGAATAGACACCACTGATCCAAGACTATTTAATTAAACACACAAACCAAAGACTTTTTCAAAATGCCAACTGAATGGATTACTGTGAGCATTTAGTACTCTTAATCAATACTGATTAACCTTTCCTTCCAAAACAAAATCATTCTGAGAAATCTATTGAAAAGACTATGTAGCTAAAATCCATATAAATAGTTGTATTTCATTTAAAGTAATGTTATTACAAAAATAATATACAGTAAGGAAAATTCATTGATTGAACAACATTGCTCAAACTTTTTATTTGTTTTGTGTCAAGGAAGAACTTTCACAATATTTCAATGAAAATAAACCTCTTTCCTCCTGTTCCTACTTTGATTTAGACATGGGGAGCACATAACCACTATTTATGGCTTCTTAAACATTGTTTCTATTGTCTCCAGTTTACTCTTATCAATAGCACATGTGAATCTCACAACTCTCTCTAAAAGGAAGAAATTACTTTCTGTATCTGTGTGCAAATCTCATGTCTTCGAAAAATATTGGAAATGCACAAAACCCTCTATCTAGTCAAAGAAGACAGAAAAATATTGCCTTAATAAATGTAATTCTTTAATAAATAAAAGCAATTAAATCACCAGCAGGACCATAACTATCAAGTATTCCCTAATAACAATATATACCATCCTGGAGAACTGAGACATACATATTAACTTCTTCTAATAATAAACTAAGAGAAAATAAATTTGCATCTTAACTGCTCTGTTCAATATTTTATACACTTAAGGTTGTCTCCATAGTTTTTCTTTAATAAGAATATAAAGGTTCTTTCATTTATATTTTCATAGTCTAAAATATAAAATAGTTTTATAAAAATAATTACTATGAGTTCATCTATAAGCCATTTAAATTAATGTTCTAAATTTGAGATTTTACATCAATTTATAACATATGAACAATAATCCTGCAATCTCATATACACTTTTAGAGAAATCTCATTGAAACAATTTTTGGTTTAAATCCTCTCTTTTTTTTTTTTTTTTAAACAAGAACTTTCTAGAAATACAGGATGCACAACTCTGCGTTTACAAAATAAATTCACCTTAAAGGTAATAGTTGTACTAAGTTTTAAGCTTATGGTTTGGAATTAAATTAGTAAGTCTTATGGCCATATTATATACATATATCACTTTTAATACTTGCACAAGAGTAGAAAGAAAAAGTAAGGTAATTAAACACCGAACAGACTAGAGAAAAACTTTTCATCAAAATGGACCCAGATTCTACTTGTAATTGTGGAAAAGATTTTCCACAAAAGATTAATGGAAAAAGATTGCCCTGCTCTTCAAAATTGCTACATTTTTTTTCTCACACCTTGGCATGAATAGCTCATACTGTCTTCCCAGGCTTCTGCCCAAGAATTGAAATAGTACATCTAATGATGAAGAGGAATTGGCAGACACTCACTTACAACAAGCTTATCACATTATGCTTATTGCAAACTATATATTGTATGTATGTATGAATATAAAAATAATTTCCTTTCTAAACCATATTGACATGGACTACTAAAAAAAGCATAGTGAGTAATACCTAAATACAAAATTAGTTAGCAGAACTCACCGTGGTAAGTTTTACAAAAAGAAAAAATAACACCATAACCTTAAACATTTTTTTTCTGATTGAATGCTCTAAGTGACAGAATAATTAAGGCAGCAGATATATCTAAAAAACCTAGCAGTGTTCTCTGTTCATTTAAGTTGTTTTTTTTTTTTTTACTTGCAGAAACATAACTTCGTTTTATGTTCATAAAGATAAATAACAACGTTATGCAGGAATGGTTCTCCATTTAATTATAAATATTATATATATATATACTTTAAAAAAGACCGTGTGTGGTTTTTTTGCATCAGAATTACAAAATTCTTTAGTTTTTTTTGTTCTACTGTATTTAATCACCAACATAGCAGAGGATGGAATGCTTTGTTTAGTGAGGAAGCATCTGCTACTTGAATCTTTTCTTCATGTTTATTATCTTCACCATAGGATCCTTGATTTTATTCTTCCCTACTCTTTGTACTCTTAAAATATCCCATTTTTGTCAGGTTTAATGTAGCTAATCATATCACACTTTCTGTTACATCTCTCCATCTCCAAATGTTTATGGAAAAGTTTGATAAGAATAGTTTATACTGCTGCAACTACTACCCTTTTTTAACTTTGTACATTAACACAATTTGTATACACTCATAGGAAGTTTTGTTTGGTTTTTTTTTTTTGTGCCTAGATTATAGGGTTTATATGAAGCAAGTGATAAATACATCAACTTCCAACATTGTTATAACACCAACTTAGCAACATCATTATAAGGAGAAGATATATGTGTAATCCAGTCCAATAATCTTGAAAGGGGTAATGATAGCAGTGCAGATGGCAGAGGAATTAATAATGTTTTATTAAACTATTATAGCAAGTTTTACACAATAATAACTAATGGTTGCATGGAGGAGACATTTATTTCCATTGAGGCAAAATTTTTCATACCTAACTAAAACAGAAGGTAAAGAATCTACAAACAAAAATATACAATCGTTAAAAGTATGTAGTACTTCAGAATGTGATAGGTTACTGAAGGAGATTTCTAAAGTCTTCTACTGTTTTGCATAACTATTTGCTAGATTAATTTCAGAATCCTACAGATGTTGTTAAATAACTAAGCTAGGGAATTGTCACATACCACAAGATGCATCATGAATGACTCAAAAGCTGACACAATTTTCATAAGCAGTAAGAAGGGTGATATACACATTTTAACCAATCCTGAACTACTTCTGCACTACTGAAGTCTTAACCTCAGGTATTGTCTTCTGTTTTTCATCTTTTCCTTTTAAATACTAAATAACAGATATCAGTATGAACAAATCTCAATTTGACATGCATTGTTTTTTTCCCAAATTTCACTATAAAGTTTCAACAGCAGTATCAGCTTTTGCCTGCACAAACACATGCCATTTGGTAGAGAAACAGATGACAGTGAAAAAACAAACATTTACACACCAGCTGAAATGTCTACAAGTCAAAGACATCTTAAGCTGTCTCCAGGCATTATTTTACTAAGTTTGCAGTACACTCTGGAGTTAAAACTTATGTGAATGTATGAGCTCTGTGTGCAGCACAAGCCCATGATAGAACAGCTTGCCTGCCTGCTCAAAGTCTGCTCCTCCAGAAATCAAAAACTCTTATCCTGCCTGTGCGTATAAACACAAAAAATAGCCCCCAGAAACCAGATCTTTAGTTTGTTGTTCCTGGCTTTTTTACAAGTGTAACTGACTCAATACATGTGAGCATGTGAGCTGTGTGCCCAGATCCAGACTAATTTATGAATTCTATATGTTTGCATTAGGGATACTAGTGAAAAACTGTAGAAATATGTGATAAAACTTTGTTGTTCCCTTCCTTCAGATGACTTTGTCTGTGCTTCTGCAAGTAGTACAACTGCTTTCTGATTAATACTGTAAATTTATTGTTTTTTAACTTTCTTTTGGACTACTATTGATCAAGCTATTTTATCTGATACCCTGTCCTGCACAAGGGTATGAATATATCTTTCAGTGGGAGCTGGCTTCATATAGATTTATTTCATCTGAGCTACTGTGTCCCTCATTACTTTTTTTTTTTTTTAATTGAGATAACACTTTCTGGTATTTGTTTTCATGTTTTTATTTTTTTCCAAAACTACATGGAGTAAAGTAGTTTGAAGAACTACCTTAGAAAAATTTTGACTTGTCTGACATTACTACTGCTCCAGAGGGTATGCTGGGATTCACTTGTTGCTATGAGTTGATAGAAAAGGTATCTGGCAATCCAGGAAAATTATATAATTAAAATTTCCCAAAAGTGAAAGGGAGAATAGGATTGGAAAGCCAATGAAATCTATTATGTGCATGAAAACTGTTCCCAGAATCAATAAAGATGGGAAAAAAATAATAAATTAGTCAAGTAATGATGCATTCATATTAATCCCTTACTCATAGAAGCTTCTGAGACCTGTCAAATGAGTATAAAATTGACTTCTCAGAGACCCCAAGTTTCTGTAGTCTCTGTATTGAAGCCTTTTTTTTTTTTCAGTAGAAGGGATAAGCATCACTCATGGAAACTTGTAACTCAGGGGGATGACTGAAATCTTTCATGAATAAAGTCCAAGCTGGGTGAAGCAGCGTGTGTCACAAAACTAGAGAGAAAAAAAAAAAAAGAAAAAGCCTTCAAAATAAATCATTGCTATCTTAGTAGTAACATGTATAGGGGGTTATATTTCCACATACTCTCATATCTCTGAAGTATGAGGACCAATGCAAAAGATATACTCTCTTAATGATCCTCTATTTTTCACTCCCTTTAACAAATCTCATTGTATACAATAAATTCACTAATGAACCCTCAGAATGTAAAATCTAGACTGCCTGTTGCAGGTCCCAAAACTCCAAACTACAGAATTGGGAAAGATTCTGGAAAACAATTAATGGAATAAAGTCTCTAATCTGTCAGATAAAGAATTGCTATGAAGATGTTTAGGAAACATGTAGTGACTCATAGTGGTTGAATATTCACGCTATATAGGCCATTTCAGAATTTTGGTTTTTGCAATCCATATACCTTTAGAGACTTCTCTGAATCTTAGAAAAGTACACATAGATTTAGAGATAGTATTTTTATTAATAAATATTTTTTATCAAAACAGATAATAAGAAAAAATAAGTACAGGAAGCAATGATATATTGGGAAACAAGTTCATCAACACAATGAAACTATAATCCTTTAATCACTAACAGTCATCTGAATTCTGTTTACTTAGGAGAACACACAGACTGATTTAAAACCTCATTTGAAATACAAAAAAGTAGCTTAAAATGAATCTATCTGAAATTGGCAGAATCGAGTCTGGATCATCCTACAACACAGGACTCTTACAGAAAGATGATCTCTCATTCTCTTGAATTTATTCAGAGCATTCTTTTTTCATATCTGGAAAAATCATTATCTATGAGGTTTGCATCAGCTACCTACTTGTAAACTAGTAAACCAAATTTCACATGAAGATTTTAGAAAGTAAGTTGAATGTAAAATGCACACCCTGAGGTATTTTAAGGACATTGAAAGTGATTTCTAAGCTGCTCTTTTAATAACTATTCATAGTATTGTAGATAAAACTAAATACCCACAAACAAATGGCTACATTAATATGACACCGAGAGCTAGGTAATGTTTTCTTTTTCTTGGAAGAGTTTATTTTTCTCTGCAGGGTTTATTAGCTTGGCTAATCATCAAGACATCTACTGCTATTGATCTTGGAGTACTGATGAAAAAAATAAATCTCTGTCTAGAGCATTGCCAGAGCCAGCTTACAGTCAGCCAGCTTACAGTCAAACTCCAAGAATTTTGCATGGTTTGGGGTTTATTGTTTTTTAGTTTTTTTTTTTTTCCTGGCTTTCAAATGATTTAATATTTTTACCTCAAAATCTCCTTATTTTTCCACCATTCTTTTAAAGTTGTGGATGTCAGAAGGGCATCTCCAATACTGGACTTATCATAGCACAGTTACCGCCATACTTCCATTCCCATCATTGCTAATCAGACTTGAAAAAGAGTCTCTTGATTCTCTCTGCTGCTTCTTTTGGAATAATTGATTGTAAAAGTCTCTTTCAACCAAAATGATTGTATAATTCCTTTGATTCTTTTGCTATATAGACTGCATTATATGATTAAGTTAAATATTTATGACTCTGTCAAATTTGACATGATTGTAAATATTGTTAAAATTCCGTTTGTTACCAGACCACTGGTAAAGAAACTAAACTACACCAAAACTAAATAACTATCACTGCAGTGTTATGCTAGAATAAGAACCTTATCACAGAAATATTGATTTTTTTAAAAAAAAGGTCTATGCTTAAAAAATAATGACATTTTCTAAATGACGTTTTTAAAAAATTATTTTAAAATATTGACATTTAAAAATAAAGTGGTTTACCATATTAAATTAAATGTTTTATAAGAGACCAAGTGTATTACTTTTTCCATTATTACATTCATATTTCTGTGATTACTTATGTAATCCTTTTAAACAACATTCCTTTCCTGTTCATCCTCTTGCTTCTTAAACTTTACACAGTATAGAAAAGGTAGTGAGGAAGAATTGAATCTTACAAAAATCTCTATGGATATAAATATTCGAGATATTATTAAATTATTTAGAAAAGAGGGTAAGAATGCAAAGGAACAAGTTTTGCTGACTTCATAATGGTATTCAGATAAATGAAATTTAAGATCTGTTGTGAAGAACAACAGAATGATCTTTAAAAATTGTGACAGTCCAGCAGAATAAAAGCTGAAACACAGTGTAAACTAATTTTAATTGATTAATGTAGTTATGTCTTAAATATCTCATTTTAAAGGAATAACATGAAGTTGGAAATGGAACAATAGAAAGATGAAAAGAATGAAGAATTTCCAGGCAAAGAAACAATTAAACAAATTAAATCTCCCCAGCCTTGAAAAATATGATCTACTGGTCTACAGAATTCAACAAAACACTCAGAAGATAATGAGGAAAAGATTGTTCGTTACCTCTTTCCATGAAAGAACTAGATCTGCATTTTGGGAAAGTTTGGAGGTGAAATATCTGGAAAAAAATTTAAGAAATAGATTCTTACAACAAAGATAATTAAATCTGTGGAACTCAGTCCTGGAATATTTGCAGCAGTGAAATGATCTCATGAGTTCAAAAAGCAGCTGCAGGACCTTTCAAAGCAAAAATCCCTGCAAGAATGGACTTGCCTTAGAAAATCTTTCAAAACCTGAGACTGATAGATTGGAGGGCATTATAAGAAAACAATACACATATTTTCCTTGATCTTATACTTTTTACTATTTATTGATATTACTATTTATTATTACTATTACTATATTACTATTTATTAATATTTCTTGAGAGAGGATATTATAATCAAAGGACCTTTTCTGACCTTGAACACTTGCTCTTACACACTCAGTATGGAAATAAATTCTCCACATCTTCATTAAAATCTGTATTTAAGTAGTGATGAAGTAAGAAAAATCCTTTTGTAAATCTCCAGAGAAGTTTATGTTTCTTCTAATTAACCGATTTCCTGTGGTATTCATGCAAGCTATGAACATAGCCCATTGCCATTGTCACTGTTAAAATGAATCAGAGAGGACGTCCTCGTAATTGGAACTCTGGCTAGACAAAGAGACTGATTCTGCAAAAAATTGTTTATAATATTTAACAAGTCAAATCTTACTTTTTTCAATATCTGAATTGGGACTCTTTGACTTGGAGGAGACTGAGGAGTGACTTCCTTAATGTTTAAAAATACTTAAAGGGTCTGTGTTAGGAGGATGAGGTCAGGCTCTTCTCAAGGATGATCAAGGATAGGACAAGGAGCAATAGGTATAAACTGGAACACAAGAGGTTCCAAAGAAATACAAGGAAGAATTTCTTCACTGTGAGGGCGACAGAGCACTGGAACAGGCTGCCCAGATGGGTTCTTGAGTCACCTTCTCTGGAGACATTCAAAATGCACCTGGACGAGTTTGTGTGTGACCTACTCTAGATGTTCCTGCTCTGGAAGGATGTTTGGACTAGATGATCTTTCAAGGTCCCTTCAAGCCCTTAAGATTCTGTGATTCTGTGAGATTCTGTAATTGGAAGTGGCTATCCAAGTAAGTGATTAATTATCACTATATTTCCATACACTTAAGGAGGTAATTTTAACGTTTCATATGCAAAAATTAAATTATAAACCTTCAGGAGAGAAAATTTTGTATATATCAGTTTCCTCTATGTAAAACCAATATTTCCTAGGGCCAATATAGTTTAAATAGTTCCAAAATTGGATATGGTAGCTTTTTAACTTAGAATATGTCTGTAGGAAAAAAAAAAAAAACCCACAACCCAAATAAGCCAATGCTAAACTTTTGCTATCTTTCCTAGAGCTGGGAAAAATACTAAATATTTAAAAGTCTTTTCCTTGTTATATATGTTCTTTTATGTGAATAAAGAGTATACAAATAAATTCTAAGTCACATAGATTTAAACTCACCAGTAATTTTCTCTGGAAAAAAAAACTCACCAATCTTTCAAGAATTAATGTGAACAAGATATTATTGTGACCAGAGGTAAAAATTTATGAAACTGTCATATTTTAACCCCAGCTGGCAACTAAGCATCACATAGACACTCACATCTTCATAGTGGGATGGAGGGGATAATTAAGAAGCAAAAGTGAGAAAACTCATAATTTGAGATAAAGACAGTTTCACAGGTAAAGTAAAAGCTATGCACAAAAAGCAATTCACTCCCTACTTCCCATGAATAACCATCTCTGGGAAAACAGGGCTCTGCCACACTTAAAGGTTACTTGGGAAGACAATCAACACCACTTCTAAGTTATCATCCCTTCTTCCTTCTTCACACAGCTTCATACTCTAAGCATGATATCATATGGTCTGTGATATCCCTTGGGTTGATTGGAGCAACTGTCCCAGTTGTGTCCTTTTCCAACTTATTGTGCACCCTCAGCCCTCTCACTGGTGGGGTGGGGAGGGGTGCGAAGCAGAAAAGGCTCTCACTCTGTGCAAACACTGCTCAGCAATAATGAAAACATCTCTGTATTATCAACACTGTTTTAATCACAAATCCAAAATATAGCTCTTTCTTCATTGTGAAGAAAATTAAGCAGCACAGAAACAAAAATAACTTCACTTGATTTATTGAATAGAGTCTGAATTTTTAGTTTCACTTACTAAAGATACAGCATTTCCTCTAATCTTAAAAAATAATCCAATCTGTATTGTGTATGTTCTGAGTCAATGTATGAGTTATAGCTATCTGAGGAAAAAAGTATGCAATGCTTTCCGTTTATAGACAATTGGCAGGGCAGAGTATTGAAGTCAGGTGTTTTTTTTTTTTCATTCTGTGTAAAGGATCAAACATCTCCCTACTGTTTTGAATTCTCATTGTGCAATCTGCTAAACTGAAGAAATTAAACTAATCTCAAAAAACACTCTTAATTTCCCTTTCTTTTATGTCACTAAATCATCTAGTGTGTTCATCCACCTTCAAAGTCTGTAGAGATCTCAATAAAAATTAAGTAATGAAGTTATCACTTCTCCTTGGGAAGATGCAATGCATGTATAGAAAAGCACTTCTATCCAGCATTTGATTGTCCTTGTGCTATTTCATCAACTTTTCAAGCATATGGTGTTCCTAGCAGTAATGCAGAAAAGTGAAAACAAAGGAAGTTAATGCTCTCCATGGACATAGAAAGAGGGCTGTCTATTCACAACATATTCCATCAATATGTGACTAGGATTGTTGTGCTTTTGACTCTAGAGTAAAGCTGGCAACAACTACACTATTAGGGTAAATCCAACTATGCAAGGTAAAAGAATTCAGAAACAATATAATTCAAGTTGTCTAATTTCCTGACTAATTCTGAGAAAGGGAAAGAGTCTGTAATTTAATCACTGATTTCAAGTATCACAGTCAAAAGGAAAAATAGTACTCTTTTAATAACTCAATACATGAGTAGCCAGGTTCTAGACTTCAAAGCAGACTGCCTCTAGACTGGAGATAGTTTAAGTTGTGAAATGTAGTAAAAGGCTTTTTTGTTTAGACCTGTGACATTTTTAATAGCTCATTACTTTCTCAATGTTAAACTAATTGTTAAATAATTTCTTGAAATAAGTCACTATAATTGTAACATGTTAATGAAAAAATGGAAATTAACAGACATTTCTTTGTCATAACAGAAATTATTTTTTATTTTTTTACTTTTGGTTTCCTACTATCTCCTTCACTAAGTTTCTAAGGAAAGAAGATTTTCTTTAATCCTATTGGCAAATGTCTGAGCTTTCCAAGGGTTTTTTGTCAGGAATTCAAATTTAATATTATCTAAGATAAGCTAGCTAGCTGAAAACCAGTTTTTCCCAGCTTCTTATAAATAGCAAGGGGAATACGTGACATCTAAATTTTCATAAGAACGTGAAGTATGGTCTCACTAAGATTGCCGTGGGAAATAAAAATAAGGTTGCTTTAGGCTGAAAGGAGTCTGTGGCAAGTTTGATAGAGAGAGAAAAAAAAAAAAGACATGTTAAAGATATACCTATTTATTTTTTATTTCAAAAAATGCTCCTGATCATATTTTTTTTTCTTTCATGGTGTCATATTTTTAGCCATCTACCAGAACATAGCACTACAGCAGACAAGAAGAGGCCCTGAATGCAAATACCTGTCAAAAAAATCACGTACATATGCAGAAAGGTAAAATCTGATACAACTACTTTATAAAACAGCTAATTTATAGTCATGATCAAATCAACACACAGCCTTATCAGAGCCCATTTGAATGATGGAAGAGCTTTTCAGAATGACAAACAAGCCTTACATGCAAAGATACATATATGCACAGACACATTAAAATTACACGCCTAACAGTCCAACTGTCTGGAAGAGTACTTTGGTTGTGTTTTTTTATCTACTAAGTAAGTATAAATATCCATGGATATCTTAAAAAAAATATGGCCTACTATTTATTATGAAGCACCGAATTTCAGTTTTCTCCAGGCTGTGGAAAAAGACTGTGATCTTTCTTTTCTGTAAATGCACAGGCAATCTCAGCTTTGAAACTCTTTGATTTACTAATACTTATCTCCTTGTTAGCAATAAGTAAGATAATCAAATTGTAACTTTTTCTTCAATAATATCATTTCTTTTTGAACAATTAGTCTTGTCACTTTTCACCCTAAAAGTAGCATCCCATAGCTGTTTCTTTTATTTTTCCTTTTCCATAAGTTCTTCAAAATTAGTATCAAGTGTGGGCTTAAAAAAAATAAACCAAACAATACAAACAATCTCAACTTATGTCAGTGTAAAGATAAATCTATTTCTGGACTCTGCTACAATTAGAACATCCTTTCAGACATTCTATCCAGTTAAATTCTCCCTTCTTTACATCACAGCAACAATTAACAAGAGTGCAATATATCTCAACGTTAGAGTTATGCATATCAAACCTGATT
This sequence comes from Colius striatus, assembly GCF_028858725.1. NCBI lineage: Eukaryota > Metazoa > Chordata > Aves > Coliiformes > Coliidae > Colius > Colius striatus. Next base: position 20,416,588 of record NC_084790.1, read on the forward strand.
TAAATATAGCTTTATCCATCATACCTTTTTCATGTCACATCCATGTGTTTATGAGTTCTTTCCTTTAGAATACTCCAGAAATTGTATCTAAAATCATTTCTCTTCTGTTCCCTTACACATCTTTGTCAATACTGATATAAAAAAAATGTTTCTCTCAACTGTCTTCATCCTCATTTTTTTCTCTCACAATCTGATCCTTCTTCTTAGCTCTTATTGTGGTTTAAGCCCAGATGGTTATGAAGACGTTATAGCTGCTCACTCATTCCCCCTGCCTGTCCCACATCTCCACCACCTGTAGGATGGCAGAGGCCTCAGCAAGATGAGAGGAGAAAAGGTAAAAAATAGCCTTGTGCGTCTTGACAAGGACAGGGGAGGTTTGCTCACCAATTATAGTTCCAGGCAAAACCGACTCAGCTATTCAGGGAAGAAAATAAGAACATTTTAATCTACTATCAACCAGCAACAAAACAGACAGAAAGCAAAAAATAAAAAAAAGAAAAAAAAAAAGTAGGATGATGAGAAAAGAAAAATACATCCATCCTTTAAAGACTACTTTCCTCCCACTCCTGTCTTTTTTCCAGGCTCATCTTCCTGTTCCCGATATCTCTACCTCCTCTCCACTCAGTGACACGGTGGGCTACAGAGTAGGAGTTGCAATCAGTCCTTCACAGATAGTCTCTACTGCTCCTTCCTCCTCATGTGAGGAGGATTCCTCACAGTCCCTAATGAACCTCTCCAGATGGAGCCCTTCCCACGGGCTGTAGCTCCTCATAGACTGTTCCCTGCAAGTCTCCTCTGCAGCAGCAGAACTTCACGTACATTCTGTACTAATTCTGCACCCCTCTAGGCACAGCCGTCCCCTCTGCTGTGGGGTCTTCCATGAACTGCTGGCAGATCTCAGCTCCACTATTTCACTCCACTGGCTACAGGGGGACAGTTGCCATCTCACCACAGGATGCAGGGGGTCTCTGCTCCAGTACACCTCTTTCGCTACTTTCTTGTTTGGAGTCTATATGGTCACTTCTCTCTCACTCCATTTGTTCCATCATTTCCAACCCCTTCTCTTCCAACTTCTCCTCAAAAAGTGATTGCAGAAATGCTCAATTGACTCAGGCCCAGAGGTAAGTGCAATGTAGAACTAGGAAGCAATTTTTTACAGAGGCCATTCCTTCATTACCATAATGCTCCACACAGTTTTTAATCCCTATCTGAAAATACTTGTTAATTCTTACTTCCTTCATCCTCACCTGTGACATGAGGCTTCATGCCATAGAGAATAGTCACTGATAACTAATAAGATTCTTTCTAAAATTAAAAGAAAATATTTATTCCAGGAATATTATTTTAAACTTATAGAAGCAAACTGAGCTGATCATCTGAAAAGCATTTCTACTCTACATCTCTTTTCAAAATACTAACAGGATCTGTTTCACAGGCTGAAGCAGTAACTCTAAAATCTACAAGGTTTGAGATTTCTGGGGTATAAAAATATTGATCAAGATAACACATAATCACATCAACAAATGCCATGCCCAAACTTATCTATCAAAACGACTTCAGAGAAAATAGAAGAAACCCTATTGTGAGAAATAATGGAGTACTAGACTAGACAACCTGGTCTGACTTCACAGTTGACCCAGCTTTGGACAGGAGGATGGATTAGATGGTATTCAGAGGTCTTGAAGTATTCTGAGATCCTGCCATTCTCGGAATCTGTCCTTGGGAAAAATTTCTCATCAAAATAGAAAAATGGACTTATACTCTGAAAGTTGATGATGTTTTTTAAAAAAACATATAATCTATGAAGTGCTCATACTAAGGCATGCACATGCATACTTAACAGTTTCTCTAACACTTAGAATGGACGTTTTTTCTTAGGTTGGGAAGAATATATTTTTAACTCCATCAAAAACTTACATCCAAAATTCACACAAACTAAAATCCTTATCTGAAGGTTCTGCCTGGTCACACAGGATATTGAGCTCTTGAATAATATTGAAGAGTTTAAATAGAATAATTAGTTTGTAAAAAAAATAGCAGTGTTATCTTTTCCATTTCCACTTAAGAAGTGATGTGTTATGAGTCTAAAGAGGAAGAGTTACTAATACTAAAGAGGAAGGATGTAAATCACTATCTTAAGTACAAACTGGGAAATCTAATTCCTCTTTCAAATTTTAGAAATATTTAGTGCTTTGGACAATGAAATGCAGACAATTTAGTTACAAGTTATGCCCTTGTTGAGGACTTCCCACCACAGTCATGATATAGACTTGGATTCATGCTAACAGATAAGAAGTTTGGATCCAATCCTGAAATTATACTTATGTGTTGTCTTGCCAATATGTATATATCATAAGTTTCAGGAAGTAATTAAGACAAAAAGTGTTAACAGACTGTACCTCTCCATGAAAGAGTTTTTTACCACACAAACATCACAACCAAACATATGGTACAGGTGTTTTTGGCTAAAAAATAAAAATCTGGACTTCAGCATCTTCACTCACCAGATATTGAAGAATAGTTTTATGTCTTGATAGAAAAAGAAATTAAGAAATGTCTAAATATAGAGAGATATATATAATTAGTGTATAATGGTAGAAAAATATACATTTATAATGCACAATACATAAAATGTGCAACTATGAATCCGTACAAATCTGTTAGCATGAGGAAACTTTTCTGTTTAAAGACTGCCTGTGGTTCCACTGATACTTATGTACCTGCCTTGTATGACCGTATATGTTACATGATTTTACATCATATGATACAAACCAATAAAAATGAGTAAAAGAAATAAAGATCAGAGGAAGGAAAAGCTTCAAGTAGAACTTCAGTGAAAAAGTCAGAAAAACAATAGTAAGTATCTTAAAAATATTGCTGTGCTTCAGAAGTACTGCTCAAATGAGAAACTATTCTAAAATTCATAATATGGCTTGTCCGGGAAGCAGTAAGTGGAACCCAAAAGCTCAAAACAGTAAGAATACTTTAAGCTTTCAGATATAAGTTTGCCTAAAAGTTATCATTTATGATGTGTTTGGTTTTCCGTTTGCCTCCAAACACAAAAAGGTATTAAATTTCTGTTCCACATAGAATAAAAATAAACCAAAACAAATACAGCTTTTTAAAAATCCAAAAGCCTCCAACAAGAAAAAGAATTACCATTCAAATATTATAAAGATGTCATTGTCAAGGGTTTTGATGACAGACTAACTATTTATATTCAGCAAGATCTCTTGATGTTACCATTGATGCTATTTAATGGGATTTTGTTTGTCTGGCAGTCAGCAGGGGCTCCCAATCTTTAATAGCAATTTTTTCACTTTTTCATTCTACTTTAACTGCAGGTTCTCTGTCCAATTTTATGGAACCTTTTACATCAATTTTTATTCCACCTTTCTGTTTGCAAAAAGACTTTTGATGTATTTTTGGATAATAGAAGTGTCATTTTCTAAGCAGAAATTACATTTCCACATACAATTTGAAAGATTCTCTTGCTTCCAAGAGATACTCAAATGGTAAAATACTAGAAGACTGTGGCATCCATATATGCAAGGCAGTTGATTCTTAAATACCAAAATCAAATGGAGGAACAGCTAAAATGGCAGCTGTTTATGTAGCAAACACTAAAGGTGTAAATAAGCTCTTTTCACAAATGAGCTCAAAACTACCTGAGAGAACATTTAGAGGAATGTTAACTTTATACTTTTGAAAGCATCTTCATCAAAGGAACATATACTTCGTCTACCATGAGGTGATAAATTAAAAACTTTGCAGAGATCTAAAATCTAACTCACTCCATATCCTCTTAGATTAAGAAAAAAAAGACACCTCAAAAGCAAAGAATGAGTAAGTCACTTACACAATATCAAAAACTTTCTTTGAAATGGAAAACAAAATTATCGTAAACTAAACAGCTCTATATACAGACAATGTTCAAAAGCAAAAATAATGTGTGCCCGCCAAGCTAAAAATACAAAATACAAGGCAAACAAATGAAGAAAGGTAGAGAAAAACTATCTGAAAAGCAAAACTAGAGGGCAGCAGGATAAAAGAAAATCTGCATTGTATTTCATAGAAAGCACATGTAGCAGTGTGAGATCAAGATAAATGTTTTGATGCTGTAAGTCAAGAAATAAGTGATGGATTCATCATATGAATGACATAGAGGATAGCAACATTATGACCTTATTTTTCAAGGCAGAGTAAATAAATAGCGAAGAAACAAGTTTAAAATAATTTAGTGCCATCTTGACATGGAAAAGGATTATAGTACTATATAGCAAGGTGGACAAAAAACACTAGTGATGAGTGCAAAGATTTTAATTGGGAGTAAAAAAATTGTATGTACTGAAAAATGAGGATTAAATATTTAACTCGGCTTTTTTTAGTGTGGCAAGGGGAAGGTTAGACAAGGAAACAAATCTGAGACACCATTGTAAAGTAAACTAGTATCAGAGAAAAGCAAACAATGGCATTTGCCATAAATACAGAATGTCCTACTCTGAGCTGACTGTATCTTCCTCTGGTAGACAGTTAAAGTGAACAGGACAATTATTTTCTTTAATATTCCAGTAACAGTGGCATTTGGCTTATCAGACTAGGTTGACTGTTACACAGTATTTAAATTAGCATTAACTTTTCTTTGAAATAAGATCATGACTTCCTGAGAAAAAATATGTTTTGTTTGAACATCTAATTGTATAAGATCCAAGTATGTTTTGAATGAACGGCTTAATCTTAGAAAAAATCCTTACTTATTTCACGGACTGTGGCCTGGAATGGTAGATTTAAAGTTGCTGTCACAGTGCAAAACCCAGAAGCAGATATCATGATATTTACTTTCACAGAAAAGAAGGCTAAATTCTCTCACTACTTCTCCTATAAAGAGCAACTGACATCTATATCCAGGTGCTGAAAGTATATACTGTGTATACAAGAGGATGAGACATAAAGAAAGCAAATACTGTCAGTTAATAACTTTTTAGTGAGGAAGGACATTAAGTAGGATGTAATAAGTATGTTGTTCAGAAGTGTTATGGAATCTCTGTTCTCAGAAATACTGGTAACGGGATTAACCTTGAGCAACTTAATTGAAGGTGACCTAGTAGAAGGTCATATCAGAGGCTGCCAGTGGTTCCTACCAGCTATAATTATTCTGTGAGTAATTCCTTATTGTGAAAATTCTTATACAATAATGTTTTCCTACACAAAAGTATTCTTGCTAAAAAGAAGAGATGAAGGTGACAAAGGTATAACTGAAACAATTTTAAACTAGTGAGAGTAATATTGGTTGCAATAAGGAATTTAGAGGGAGTTCTAAAACCAGATTAAGAATAAAAAATCTGTTATCATATTCTCAAAGATGTCCACAAACATTAGTGTAGTATATATGAGCTGTAAGGTACTAGAAATGTTTTAGTATCATCTGCAAGCACAAGACAAACAAGAACTCAATTACTTTTTTCTTGCTTTGTAAGATTTCAAGAACAGCAGGAAATAAACTATGAAGCTCTTTTCTGAGACCAAGATTTCCAAACCTACAGAAAAATACTGTCTTTCTATCAGTTAATGGAAATTAATTCTGAAAAAGTAATAGTAGTTATAGTTATTCCTTTTGTAGCTAAGACCACATCTGTGAACCCATGTGCTTGAAATGGGTCTAGCATGATACAGAGAAAGTCCCAGTGCCAACAGAACGATTCATGTACAAATGCTACCAAGGAAGGGGAATGAAAACATAAACTTCCTCAGAGCTCTCTACCACAGTAGTCAGACCAGCAGCTGATGAGACTCTCTTACAGGCAGTAGTGGTTTTTAAGGCACTTGCCCTAAAGCTATTTATTTTAAACTTCTTATTTCTAGTAGCTGCCCCATGACAAATCAAAGTGTGTAAGTTAAAATAAGTTTTTTTTAAAAAAAAAGTTTTTTAAAAAAGTGGGTAAGTTACAACTGTAGAGCTTTTTGACACAGTTTTGAAGATGTTGCCATATTTCTGTTCCTACACATGTCAGATTTTTGGTCCCAGATATTTTTCTGAGAGCAGAATTGTTCTACATGTGCATATGCTGGGATGTGAACAGGGCAAGAAATAGCAGATGTCTGCGTATGGAGAAAAATTAAAGCATCATCCGGGTGTGCAGCTGTGCAACGTAAACATGTCTTTTGCTGCCATGCCAAGTGTGATGAAAAGTTCTCAGAAGTTCAGGAAAGACCTGATCAATTGCACTGCAGCAGAGGGAAGTCTACTTTCCACTGACTTCTGCATTTGGGATTCCAATGCCCATGTTTGATCTTTGTTGCAGAACAATACTAAGACAAGGGTTTACTAAAGGAGGACATTCTGCTTCCCCAGAGAGTTTCCCTGTATACCTGTCTCTATCTCAATTTATGAGACATCACAATCTAATGTAACTGCATAACTGCTTAACATAACTACTAAGTGGTAAGTTTGCAACTATTTTTCACAGTTCAGGGTTCTTTTTCTAAACAGAGATTATAGATTTCAAAATATAACACAGTTTATTTCCCTAGAACACTTTCATTTATTAATGGGTTTTTTAGTATGCAAGTATGAAGCAAAATTAAGCTATGTGATCCATCTGATTATCATCAGAAAACCTAATCTTTTATTTTAAGTCATGAAACACAGAGGTCATAAACTCAAGTAATTTAGATCTGTTAGAGGACAATTTTGCTCCAGATAGAATTTCTTACATAGAACATGACTTTGTATTATGAAGAATAACAATTTTTATTATTATACTATTTTATCTGATTGTACTTTCCATGAGTCTTTATCTCTATTTGAAGGGCTATATCACATTACATAGGATGTGAAAACCTCAGCAACTTTTACATGTAGATGAGGCAGAAATCCAAATGTGTAAATCTATATTTATAAGTTTTCACAGGTAAATATAATTTTATATATGAATGTACATGCACATGAACTCATACATTTATTTCCTTAGGTCATATTGCTAGATTGTTTTTAGTTTTTTGTACACAATAACAATTATACTAATTAAAAGCAAAAATAAAACATTTGGGGAAAAAAGTGCATTTGATACAGTTGTTTTTTTCAGAACATACCTCTGATTAATTGTGCCAACTTTGCCAATTTTTTTGCAAAGTAATTAATATTTCAATAATATGCAAAGTTTTTGGCTTATCACATACCAATAAAACACATATCTTAATGTAATTTTCACAAGTTTCAAAAGAAAGTCAGGAATGAAATGTAAAGGAAAATTATTTTTTTAAATATATTTTAAAATCTTCTATTTTTCCAAGAAAAAAAAGAACACTCTTTTACTGTCTTTGCTCAACTTTTTCTGATTACAGAATATTTGTATTTCTACTGTTACAAAAAGAAAAAAAGGGAGCAAGGTTGTTAAGTAAGACTAAACAAAATAAGAATATGTATATATTTCAATTAATTGGATAGCTTCTATCATAAAGACAGAATTATTGAAAATTTCCGACCCTTATAGAAAATGAAGTTTGTCCTGCTAACATTTACTGTGAATGGACACTCTTAGTCATAAAAGAGAGGTCAAGTTATTGTGGATGGATGTAAAATCTGACATAATTTGAACTTAAAGTTGAAGACTGGACAAAGAATCAAGGAAAGATATTTCTTAGCCCTCAATTGTAGCAAAACTTTTAGTGCTCTTTAAATCCACTTAGTTGTCTTTTAAACATTTCTCCTAGGATAATAATATTTCTGATTAAAAAATATTTCCAAGGTAATTGATAAAATATCAAAGTGAAATCCAAACACTAAGAAATACAAAACTTTTTAATATTAAGAAATCTGATTTTATTTTTTACTGCCAAATGATGAAAGACATGGCATACGAAATAATCTTCTTCATAAATATAAATTTAAAAAACCAGTTTTCTCCTGAGATACATAATTAACTTTCTACAGTAGTATTATCAAACATAAGAATATAAAATTCTATATAGCACCACAATAGTTTTAAAAAAAGTTTGTTCCAGTATGATAACAGTTGTGATTGTTAGCCCTCTGATACAAAAATGTATTGACTTCTTAACTTCTATGTACATATCTCAAATAATATTTATAAATTTAAGCATATTTTTGTAAAATTTTACAATTATGTTTATTATTATTAATCTGAAATATCCATCAGAATTATATGTAAGTCTTAAGAGAAATTGTGACCACCCCAAATAGTGTCACCAGATATAGCTGTCATAGTCCCCTGCAGTTTCTTCTGGTATCATTTCACACGAGGAAAGGCTGCGGGAAATGGAGCTGTTTAGTCTAGAGAAGAGGAGACTGAAGGGAGATCTTATTAGCATTTACAAATTTCCAAAGACTGGGTGTCAGGACGTTTGGACACCCCTTTTTTCTATTGTAGCTAGCAACAGGACAAGGGGTAATGGGATGAAGCTTAAATATAAGAAATAAGAAAATATAAGAAAATAAGAAATATAAGAAATATATAAGAAAAAATAAATAAGAAAATATAAAAAAATTATAAGAAAATATAAGAAAAAATATAAGAAAATATAAGAAATATAAGAAAAACCTATTTCACTGTGAGGGTGATGGAGCAGTGGAATAGGCTGCCCAGAGGGGTTGTAGAGTCTCCTTCCTTGGAGATCTTCAAGACTCACCTGGACATGTTCCTATGTGACATGATCTAGGTGATCCTGCTTCTGCAGGGGGGTTGGACTAGATGATCTCTAAAGGTCCCTTCCAACGCCTACCATTCTATGATTCTATGGTTCTACGATTTCATTGCTTCTATGAAGCTGTGGTAATGAAAGAGGTCTCTCATCCAAATGAACAACATCAAGCATAAAATATTCATGGCAAAGATAAGATAATAATTGAGTTTTTTGTTGGAAAGGTCTTAGGAGCATTTTGGACAAAGCTCCTACACACAGAACAATACAGAGGAGGAAATACAGAAATTTGATCAGTCATATCTTGAAAATCTATCAGGACAGATGGTCTACAATCTGTCTCAGTGCTTAATTATCCTCAAACAAATTTTCTTTTTTTCAATCACATCCCCATTTTAATTGATTACACTATCTCTTATGTCTCTCGCCCTGTACCACTGTGAAGAGCCCATGCTTTACCCCTTGATCCCCTCCTCATAGGCACTGGGATGCAGTTACAGGGCCTGGGAGATGTCTACTCCCGGCTGAACCAGTCATGACCTCACAGCCTCTTCTGTCAGGGTGAGTGTTCCAGCCCTGCTGTCAAAGTGCCCCCCTATGAGCCTCTGTGTTTGTTAATTTCTTTCCTTCACAGGACAGTTCTAAGCAATGCAACAACAAAATAAGAAATTTCAAAGCATCTAAGTCCTTAGATAATAATTCTGATAGAGATTTTTATACTGATATTAGATAGTTAAGTCTGTTCTTCTTTTCTGTTTTTCATGTTCACTTTTCAAGGTTTATTTTTAAATTTTTACTGACCACATGGCTATTTTATATAAATTGCTAAATAATGCTCAGTATTTATAACTTTTTTGTTGTTGTAAACTTCCTCTTTAGCTGATACTTTCATGTGGAGAGGAATGGTTAAACTGAGATTTTATTGACTGTTCATGGAGGACTCCATGCCAGGGGTGATGACTATTTCAGGAGGAGGCCATGAATTTGTGGGAGGGCAGTGTTGCAGCAGAAGATGCTGCTGCAGAGGAGTCCCACAGTGGAAGAGTTTGTAAAGAGCTGCAGTCTTTGGGGAGAACTCGTGCTGGAGAGATTTGTTAAGGATTGCATCCCAAGGGAGGGATCCCACTTTGGAGCAAGGCAAGAATGTGAGAAGAAAAGAAGTGTCAGAGACCATCTGTGGGACACTGATCACATCTCCCCATTCCTTATCTCCCTGCACTGCTGAGGGATGAGGAAGAAGAGATATTGAGAGCAGGGACCTGAGCCTGGGAAGAGGAGATGGCTGCGGGAAGGAGATCTTAAAGTGTTGGTTTTATTTTTCTCATAATCAATTTTACCTCTGAAGAATTTGAGATGTTTAAGAAAGATAACTAGAAAATTGTTGTTCAGGGAAAGTTGAAGGGTTTCTTAAACAAAGCTGTAGTTTTGTCATCAATAGAAATGTTTGGAGAACCAAGCATCATCTGTAGAAACCGTAAGATATGTAAACACCTACATTGCACGATGTTAGACTAAATTTCTCTTCCAGTAGAAGAGAAAGTAAGACTGGAATTGGTATTTCCAGCAGTCTTCTACTGCACCTCAGATAGAACTTGAACCAAAACATACTCATTATTACAGTATCTTTCATGTACTTGGCAATTAATCTGATACCACAGAGAGCAGTCATTGTGTAAATTTTTATAGACCAGTAGTAGTCAATGGCCATTGTAGTCAATAGAATTAACTTATTTCAGCAAAATCTTCAATAGATAAATCTAAAGTTTTCCATACAGAATTATTTTATTAACTAAATAAATTGTTATATTGTTTGGCATATCTATATCAATTGTTAAGTGCAATTTGTGCTAAGAGTTCATTTAATTCCATTCACAAAAAAACTAAGAGCAGCTATCTCTGCATGATTTCTTTATGCTGTTAAACCATGTAACTAAACTACAAAAACAGACTAAACTTTATGAGCTCAGAAAACGTTATCCCAGCTCATAGGATTATCTGCAGAATTAGAACTGAGTATATTTCAAGGCAAACACCATTTTTATTGCACTATCAGTAAGACAAAGAAGGAAAAGATAGGGAGCATTGCAAGTAACTGAACTCTATATAGCAAGTATCTTCATACTAGACTAAATATTAAATTATCTCTTAAAGCGTTATATGAAGTCTTCTTTTTTTTTTTTTTTTTTAATTAAGATTCTTGGCAATGGTTAAAAGCCTAGAATTATCTTCATATTTTTGAATAGTTTTCACGCCCCATCTAATGTTTATACAGTACCAAGTTTCTGTCAGCAGATCATATTTCAAACCTTTTGACAAAACTTCCATGGAAAAAAACTGTGATCTGGAAACCAAACATGTTTTAATAATTTAGGAGGTATATATAGGCTTATGAAATATTAAAGAGACAATGACAAACTAATGGGAATTTCACACAGATGATGACTTGACATCAGTCTCATATTTGTGCAGCATTCTGTTTGGAAACAATAGCAACTGCTAAAGTCACAGACTGATGGAGGAATTAATACAATGAGAAGGAATAAAGATGACACAATGAGCTTGGTTAGCAGATATTGCAATGTTTCCTCTTCCTAGCTATCTTTTACTAAACAAACAACTCTTTATAACATGATGTCTGAACACAAGAAATTCTACTCAGAATTCTGTATTTGTTTACATTCCTAGGACTTTTGCATTCATAATAGTAAATTCAGGTGCAAATTAGCAAGTCATAAAGGAATGGATTCCTCGTCTCTCCCAACTAACATGGGGGAAAACCAGAAAAATTTCTTACTGCTCCTTTGAAACCTCCATTCTGATCCTATTAATAACAAGAAAATTGAAAAGAAGACAAAACTCATTTTGCTGACAGTGTGAGAGGTCAAGTGAATGAATAGGTTGTAAATAGAAAGACAACTGAAGGAATATTTTTTATTCACTGATAAATAAACTCAAAGAGGAAAGAAAAAAATGTGTACATACAAAATGTTGATGAATTGTATATGAAATAGATAATTCAAATCTTAGTATCTAAAAATCTGGTGGATCTTTAATTCTGCTGAACTTCCAAAGAGTATATATGTATCTTCAGATTTCTCCTCTCCTCTCCTCTCCTCTCCTCTCCTCTCCTCTCCTCTCCTCTCCTCTCCTCTCCTCTCCTCTCCTCTCCTCTCCTCTCCTCTCCAAACTACTGCAACTATTAACCATTCCAGACTTACAAGAGTCCATCTGCTAAGTGCCTCAGACTGTTGCATGCCAGTTTACAGAAGTTATGTGGAAACGCATACAAAAAAATCATTGAAAAGTCATAGTGACAGCATAGCTGAGGTTGGAAACACCACTGGAGATATCTAGTCCAATTCCCTTCCTCAAAGTTGAGTGTCCTTCAAGAGTCCATACTGGAACAATGCTATTTAGTATTGCCATCTACAATGTAGACAGTGGGATTGAGTGCATTGGACTAGATGAGCTTTAAAGGTCCCTTCCAATCATTACTATTCTGTGACACCAAACAAAGTGGTGCAGGCGATCCACTATAGGATAAGAATGCCATTTTGTTGTTCTTTACATCTCAAGGCTGCCATTTCCTTGTACTGTGCTATTTAATGTTTTCTTTTTCTCAAAAATGTTGACCTTTTAGATTTTTGTGAAACATTTGTGAACTACAGTGAATCATTTTTAAGGGCACAGTAACAACTAAGACTATCATTACAAGACTTGCTGCATAGCAACTGGATTTTAGCTCTCAAACTTCAAAGATCTGCCCTTGGCAGTCTCAGAAGATCTTTCTTCTCAAACTCTGAAAGGTATAGAAACATGCATTTTTGTTAATTATAGTGTTACTTTTGTTTAATTCCTATTGTACTTTGGAAAAAAAAGATAAACAAGAAACAAAAGTTGATATTTCCCTTTCCTGCTTTTTCTTTAAAATCCAGTTTGCTCTGAGTTAATGTACAGTACAGGCCATTAGCTTGATATAGCTAACAAAATGCCTTTTTCTTTTTTCTTAAAGTTTATTTCAACAGATTATTTCTCTGTTTCTCTATTTTCCACCTCCAAAATCAGGAGAGAAATATGTACTCATAAACACCTGAATTCATAAAGACTTAAAAAAAATGTTTAGTTCAAAGACCTATTTGTTTGATTTTTTTTTCTTCAGATTTTTCAAAGAGCCATAATTTACTGCAATATGGATAGATACACTCTTCAAAATTCAGAAAAAGAGTTTTCTGTTTTCTGTCCAATCAAAATTGTGAATTTTGAGTGGGAAGGGTTCTTTTCTGTTAACTCCCAGGAAAAAAAGGTGTAAAAATCACAGACAGAATACCTAAGTAATGTTTTGAGCTTCTGAGCTTCCCACTGGAATATTATCTGAACATAAATCATAATTAGAAGAAGTTTATAACTCATTTTTCCATATATCTTTGTCCTAATAGCTATGTCATTTGACCTGCTAGAAAAGTGTTATACTTGTGCAACATGTAAAATAGAACTGTGTCATATAAACTCAGTTTTTTAGAATGTGCTGTCATACTACCAGAACTTAGAAATTAACTGTTTCTTTCATGGGGACCTCTTAAAAGATAAGTTTTTTTAAACTGGACCGATGAACTTCATAAAACTATAGGTAAATTTTAAAGCAGAAGCAATCTAATTTTGAAAACTGCAGGATCAATCTTCAAATTTCCAAATATTTTTTCCCTTCATGCTAATGAAAGCATAATGAAACTAAAATTGGAAACTGAAAACAAAATTAAAAACATGGCTTTAAAATAAAACAACAAACAAAAGGTAAAAAGGTAAAAAACAGCCAAAACAAACCCTTATGGACTAGGAAACCAGCTGTGGAAAGAAAAACAGGAATGCAAATCCATTTGTTAGGTTAACTCAAGTCCACACTATGTTTGAAACATATCTTTTGAGTGAACTGAAATATTTCCCTGTGAAAAGACATTTGCTTATATGTTCCTTGGTGACATATACAGTATGAAGCATAACACACATCCTCTGGGCTCTGCCAAAATTCTCCCTGCAATACATACAAAGAAACTTTTAGAGAGCTCTTGTTATCATTTATAGTCTTTCATATACATATATATATGAAGCTGATATCAATTCAGATTTCACTTGTATTTCAAGTAACCAAGCTGCTGTAGCAGATATTAGAATACACGATTTTCTGGTAATGATTAAATTAACGTAAAACTACTTACAATTTGACAATGGTATGGATTTTTTTTTTTTTTTCATCAAATGATTGATATCAAAAGCCCTCTTTTTCTTCACTGCCTCAGAAAAACTGCTTTTCTTCCTTTTCTTGCACAAATTAGTTCAGGTTCTGAACCAAAAAAATAAACCTTAAAAATAAATGTAAATGTATTGTTTATTGTGTTGTTGAGGGATCCTCAATCGGGAAAATTTATCTATCCAGGACTGCAGATAAACCAGGCACTTCTTTATTATGCAGCGCTGGGAAAACACAGGGGATAGCTCCTCCATACGTGCTTCCTTGTTAGTTACCCTTTTCAGGGTTTTTCTACAGCTCAAACAAAAGAATCACATTTGCCAACACAAACATGCATAAAATATCCATCTATCAATTTAGCCCTTCAACTTGATTGGTTCCCAACAAACACAACATTTCCAAAATCACGGTGATTGGTCAAAAAAAGATACCAGTCTTTTTGTTTTAGTAACAACTAACGTAACAGCCAAGGTAACCTAATGAATACATTTACCAGGGTTTGTAGCTAAGGTAACAGGTCCCCATCAGGTGTGGTATGTAACTCTTGCAGTTTGATCCTTACGTGATTCAAATGAATACTTACTTAATAAATAGGTGTTTGAGTTATTTGCAAGTGCTTAGCTAATTGATTGAACTATTACTAGGTGATTAACAAGTGCTTAACAAGTGCTTGACTACTCATTGTGATGATAAGTTGTTAACTAAAATAATTGTGTATCTGCAACATTGTTATGAGTATTGCTACTCTAAAATCAACTACTAGCTTTGTTAGTAAAACACTAGCTTCTTTACAGTATGATTTAGTACAGGTGACAGATGACTTTTTTCTGTGTTAAAGAAGGTTGTTAGATAAGTCTCTAAGCACTGAAGAAATCTCATAGTCGGAAATTTCAAGCTACTCTTTGTAGTGTGAAGAATGGAAGAAATCTACAATTATGCATAAACCCCCCACTTTAAAGTCTTGTTTTAAATCTAAAGAAGTAATTACTTCTGAATGTGTTCTTAAAAAGAATCTCAAAATTTAATTATGGTGAATATTAAACACTTTATTATGATGAAAAGATAGGTAACAAAATTCTTCTTTTCACTGCTTCTTGGAAATGGTATTAATTTGAAATTTAGGGTAAGATGGTTGAACTTCATGTATCTTATGAAAAAAAAAATACAGAAAAGAAGCTTTGGGATAAGTAAACATTAACCTAGCCTGAATAAGAATATTCTTTTCTGTAATTCAAATTAAGGTCTGTTAACCAGGGTCCATTCCAAGGTCTTCAATCTAATTCATATGTGTGCAGAATCCTATTAAATAGATATAAACTTATTTGTGTGGTTTATGCTTGAACTATTTTGGATCCTTTCTGACAATAAACTTTTCACTCCCAAATATCTGGAACTGGAACATTAAAACCAATGTCTTTGTATTCCTTGCCTTTCTGCTCCTACCTTTCCTTGGTCTTTCACCCTTGCATTATTTCACTGTCTTTGAGTCATACAGCAGTCAATGGGAAGTTATTGTCTTATCAAGATAGTTTCAGAAATGATAATTTTCTATTTTTAACTTAATAATTTGCACTTATATTTTTTTCTTTCAATATTAATATTTCTTTGTTTTGTATTTGGGTTTTTTTTCCTAAGAAAACACATTAAAATAGTATAATGTCATTATGTAAAAAAGACTGATTGTGGAAACTTTTCCTCTTGCCACTTGGCAGATCATCATATCTGATTGATTACTGAATGAAGATTTATGCAAGAATGACTTTCCTAAATGAGATTTGCAAGAGAGATAGATTTTCATGATTCAAGTTATGTGAGGTAAATTAGCACCAAGATAGGTCAATGAACTCATAATTGGCTCAAATTAACACTAGTACTAGCTATGAAATTATTTGTTGGTGGCTGAGTGACATTCATAAGAGTACAAAATTCTCCTTTACCTTTGAAAACATCAAAGGAAAAGAGAATAATTATTTCGAATCAAGCTACATGCAAGCTGAGATATACACTATAAAGAAAGGATAACACCCAAACACCCATTACCACAGTGACTGGATTATGCAAACCAAGAGTTTTTTCATGGAACACAGCTAATTTCATTAAAACTACATTCCTATTTCCAAAAAGAAACAGAACACAATGATTAGTTCAGTAATGCACTGATGAGCAGGATTTGGGTGTTCTTTAAGTTTTCTAGATGGTAAATACACATGCACTCAGGAGGAGACTCTCTAAAACCATAGGTATAACACTATATAACAGTCTTTGTAACTATCTCAGAAATGCTTTAAAAGTTGCATAGATATTAGCTGCATCTCACAATAAATATAAAAATATTGGATTTTTTTTTTTCCCATATAAAGTTTCTTACTCCATGGTTGAATCCCAAAGAACTTCCATTTTAACAATGTTGATTGTTTATTTGTATGTAAAATATTTAATGAACAAAAAAAAGTTAGTGATTCTGCTGTTACATTAGCACATAATATATTGTTTCATAAGATTTACATTATAGCCAACTTTCACCATTTATTTTTCACATGGTTAAGATTCTCCACTACATACATTAAATTTGTGTATGAAAATCTATCAAGTGTTGAAATTAATTGTATTTATTCACAGATATTCTGGCCAGTTTAAGTTTACATGTTTTACAAAATGTTTAAAAAATGTTTCTTTTTTATTAAGTGATTTTGCATTATTCACTGGTCCAGCACTAAATATGATGCAAGAAAACAAAAACAAAAGAAAAAAAAAAAGAAGGGAAGGATTTTATATCTTTTCAAATGTGAAATATCCTTACTGGGTTGGAGTGACATTTAGAATGGTTCTGAAGTAACATTGAGTTTGTAGAAATGGTGACATCAGATTAAAAAAATAAAAGGATAATTTCTAATTCAATGGAATGGCCACAGATTATTACTTGAGATGAAGGCTCTATTAATTATGTCTTTAACACATTATATCTATTAAATTCTGAACAAAACATTCCAGTATATCCATAGATTTATTTTTCATTAACATACAATGTACCTCATACAAAAACCCAAAAACAAATGCCATAAGATATTTCATGTCATATATATATTAAAAAGTTTGTTAACAAAGAGAAACTCTTACAAACAGTTTTCAATTAAAGTTACAGGAGATAATAAGCTCAGACAGAAGTTAAAATTTACAACTACAAAATACTTCCTTTCAAAAAGATATCATATGGTTTACTAATTTTTTTGGTTTGTCTATTGGCTATATTTTTTTCTGTAATTAATCCACTTTAAAAAAAAACAAAACAAAAAAAAAACCAAACCAAACAAAACTCCCAATTTACTCTCCTCCTCAAAAGATAAGAAAAAAAGTAGTCCCAAACCAGTAAAGAGTGAAATTAGGTCTTTGTGCTCTGAATATATTCTCAAATTGTTCAAACATCATTGGATTCCAGCAAGGAAAAGAAAAGAGCATGGGCAATTGATGCCTATCAGTAGGAAAAAGGGCACAAACTGGCCAAACACAGAGAATAGAAAGATTAGTCATCTGAAACAGCTCTACAATCTTTAGCCTTTATCATCAATGAATGCTTCCAGAAACAAAATAGAGACAATTCCCAAAGTTAATTGTGTTGACTGGCTCTGCAATATAGACTCCATTCTGTAGAAAGTGAAGCCAAAAAAAATATAGGAGTTCCACAGAATAGTTGTAAACCTGTAATTTTGAACTATTTCCTTGACTGACAAGTTTGTTATTTGCCAGTAGTTTCATTTTTACTGAAATGAAAACACAGTTTAATGTGTGGTAATAGCAAAGAACAAAAGGCTTTGCATTAATTTAAGTGCTGCACACATATGCACAATTTCATTCAGTTCCATATCAGCTATGCTAAAAATATGTGTATTTGCAAAACTGGAACTAAATTTTCACCTTTAAAATACATATTTCTATAATAAACTTCCTAGACATACAAATAATGGAACAGTCAGCTTGTCAACAAAAGGTAACTATATTCTATTGAATGTTTCCAACGTGTCTTTTTGATGATGTAGAATAATTGTTTAAACTTTACTCTTTTTTTCTCTTCACAAAAGCGACCTTGTTGCACTTAATAAGAAATAAAAAAAATAAACAAAAAAAAACAGAAAGAATATCAGAAAACATTATGTATCCAAAATGTATATTGCCATTGTCACAGAAAAAGAATGTCTTTTACTATGTCCTCATATGGGGTAATCATTCTGTGACTATATAGATGTGTAGGTTCCTATCTTTGTCTTCTACTTCCATTTATAGATTCCCAAGCTTTGAGGAAAATCTCTTAGTCACTTCTGTGTGATAATTTTTGTAAATAATGTGGTCTTTGATACATTACCAGTCTGCCAAAACTTTACATCAATATGGAGTTTTTTTCTAACATCAAATTCAATGAAAGCATTAAGCAGGATTATTTTAATAAACATTCCTCTGTCAACTCTTAACTTTCTTCTTTTCTGACTTCTCTTTCATTTTAACTCATTGTAAACTCTAACATTATAGTTCTTAAAGTAAGAGCTACAGAATAATTTTTTCTGAGACCACTGAAAATTGTCTTGTGTAAATCCAGGTAATTTGTACAGTTTCATTAACTTTGTCTAAGAACTCAGATACCTTTTTTTGAAGAACATCAAGATTCCGTGATTCTGTGCTTCTGTGTGACATGATTCAGTGGGGGGCTTGGTAGTGTTAGGTTAGTGGATAAACTTAATGATCTTAAAGGTCTTTTCCAACCAAAATTATGATTTGACTGTTGTTTTGTGATTTACACAAAATCTAGATTTTTTTTTCAACTTTCTCTTTTCTCCACCTACGTAATTACTGTTGTCTTTTCAAATCCATTTTAATAATTTCCAGTATCTTACATCAAATGAAGACTATTGTCATTACCTTGACTGTCATTTTTCTAATATAGGCACTACATATGTTGTATAAGCACATAACGCCTTCACCCTGTATTAGTTCTTCCTTTTTCCTTGAATTTAGAACTTCATCTTTTATTTAAGAGTAGTAATTTTATGTTGGTTTTGTTATGAAATAACCCCATATGTGTCGCTCACTGATTCTTTACCATGTCACAGGTTGTAATAGCAAACACAGAAACTAATGTTTTGTTTTACTAAGCTGGCCAAATGGTATATTAGTTTTCATTATGACACCACTTATATAAATCTTAGTAAACATAGAAAACATGGATGACAATACTTAAAAGAGAGTGTAAACAAAATCTTTTCCCCAAAACAAGAAAAAAAAAAAGAAAAGGAAGAGTTGTTACATCTTTAGGTCTGCACAAAGAGTTTGAATCTGATCATATGATTCTATGATCTGTAAAAAAGGACAGCAATCGTTGCTGTGCAAGAAAGACATCAGTACCTCTTTCAGGTTTAGGCACATTCAGTTCAAATGGAAAAAGAGATTGTGCCACCAATCATGAGTCAAGACAGCTTAGAAGGCAGAAAGACAGACAACTGATTTATTAATTCTGAATACCCTTTGATTTTTACATAGACAATAAACAAACTGTCCAGTAGACAGATAGATAAACATGTCTAAAAGTTACTATTCAGTAGATTGTCAGTTTTGTCTGGGACATGATGCAGCAGTTCTAATGTGTAACATTATGTGGAAGACAGGCTCTATCAAAAACAGCAACCACTGCTCCAATAAAACAAGGTTAATTTTTTGTTTGAAAGCAATGAGACAGACTGGAGACTTCAGAAATGGTCTTCTGTACTGAATATCCAATGACAGCTGGAGTGAATAAAACAGACTTCTCTAGTTTGATTAAAAGGACTCCAGTGAGTAGTCACTAGCATCACCCCATGACATGGCCTGTAGCAAAGTAGATGAGATGACTAGGAGATTCACTTGAAAAAGCACTCATTCAAACTGAGAACTGGGCTAATGCTTAGATTACATTAAGGATGTTGATGATTCTAGTCCTATGGTTGAGTCCTTCAGCAGAATTGTAGTTATATCTGTGCTTCTATAAACTTAGAACACATACTATTTTTTCTTTTCATAGAGTGTGCTGGTTTAGGTCCATCAGGGAGTAAAAGACCACAATTAGCCTCAAGTACCGAAGAGGCTGAAAATTGCCAAAGGGCGGGGAGAACTTAACTGCCCTTAAAGTTCAGGACAAAACAGACCAGGCTTTGGAAGAAAACAGAAAATAATTGAATGTAATATCAACTAAAACATAACCTTAAAAACCCAAAACATAACCAAAATAAACCAACACAGAGTAGCACAACAATGAAGAGTCCTATCAGGTCTTTAAGAACATCTTCTCCCCACTCTTCCCCTCTTCCCGGGCTCAGAGCCTTGTTCCCGGGGTTTTTACCTCCTTTCTCCCTGAATGGCCAAGAGGGGCAGGAAGTGAGGGTTTCAGTCAGTCTATTCCTGATAGCTTCTGCCCTTTGTCCCTCCTCAGGGCAGGTGGGCTCCACACTAGTCCTCCCTGCACCTCCATGGGGTACCTCACTCACATGACAGCCCTGCACAGGTTGCTCCAATGCACATTTATCCCAAAGGCTGCAGCTCCTCTCTGCCTCTCGTGTGGGGCTGCTCTGCAGCCCGCAGGCTCTCCAGCACGGCCTGGGCCATGGCCGTCTCCTCACACAGTCTCTCGCCTGTCCGGGCTCACTCACACGGAGCTGCTGGTGGCTCTCAGTCCTGCCATGGCCCTGCATGGGTTGCAGGGGTATAGCCTGCATTCTTGCCACGGCTTGCAGAGGGGTCTCTGGTCTAGTGCTCCTCCTTCCTTCTTCTTTCTCTGACTGTAGTGTCCGTGTGCTTGTCTCCATCTTGTATCACTCTTACACCTCCTCCCAGCACTTCAAATTCCTGTCCCTAAATAGTGATTGCAGAGGCGCCAGACTGGCCTGGCCGGGCCGGAGGTGGGTGTGAACCCAAGGAGCCGGGGGGGGGGGGGGGGGGGGGGGGGGGGGAGGGGTGGGAGAGCCCAAAAACTTTACTGGGTCTTCAAGGCAACCAGCACCAGCAAAAGTGGCTCCATGCTAAACCATGATGTAGAGTATTTACTGTTACATCTTAAAAGTCATATTAAGGAATTATATATCTAAAGTAAGACTGTAACAGCAGTGTTACACTATGAGACAGTATATCCACGAATAAAGGTAATATGATCTTTCAGTTTGTATATCCAAGGGTTTTTTGCAGTCTTTGTTGCCAGTCATCATTACATGATTCATCCATTCCTACTGTAGTTTACCAGAACACAAACAAACTTATCCACATAACCACGTTGCTTTGAAACATTCATAAGGAGAATTGTTTGGTCTCAGAAGATAGTTTATGGTGGGAAATATTTAAGTGTATGACTAAAGGAAAACTGCTCTTTCCTTATTCAAATATAAGTTCTTCATTAAAAATGTCTCTTATTTCATGTAATTATTCAAGTGATTGAAACTCCAAACCCAAAATTTCCAGGGTTTTGTTTCTACTCCAGGCCTTGTTTATCTGCTTTTTCATCATAAAGAGCTTGCATGTCACATTAAATCTTCCACTTTGATAATTTCTTTTTTCAAAAAATGAAGGAAAAAAGAAAAACAGAAATAGAATGTTATGGAGGAATATGAAATTCTTTGAGGACCAAAATATGAATGCAGTATTATTTCATTCCATTTTCTATTGTATACTTCTACTGTTTGTTCTATCTTACATCACACCTGGGAAATTATAGATTTTGTTAATTTTTTTGCAACAGAGATCACAGACAATAGTTCAAGACAGAGACACTATTTGTTACAAAGTTATAGAAGTTTGCATTTGATATTTACTGAGCTAAATGTGTTTTGGAATATTTTGAAATGATGAGAACCACAAGGAAAGAAATCTGTGTTATTTCCCTCTTTTGCAATCTGTCTTAAATACCTGGTATTCTCTAACATAGAAAAGTTCTTTTACATTATTCAATAGAAATACATTTCTATTTCTAATTTCTAATACAATCAATTACAAATATCACAAGTGGATATGGAAAGTGTCACTCACTGTACACTTCTCAATGACTCTGTACGGGCCAGTTTTCACCTTTAAAAGTTTAGCTCATATCTGTAAAGAAATATATTTCATGTTGTAAAGAAATATATGTCATAAATGAAAATAAGCAGCATGTTTAATTCCCACTTAGTCACAAGTAGAATTTATATTGATTTCATAGAATCCTAGAATCATAGAATGGTGGGGATTGGAAAGGCCTTTCATCTAGTTCAACCCCCCTACAGAAGCAGGTTCACCTAGATCAGGTCACACAGGAACATGTCCAGGTGGGTCTTGAAGATCTCCAGGGAAGGAGACTCCATAACTCCTCTGGGCAGCCTGTTCCACTGCTCCCTCATCCTCACAATGAAGTAGTTTTTTCTTATGTTTAATAAGAATTTTTGTGGAATTTTTTGTGTTCCAGCTTCATCCCATTACCCCTTGTCCTATTACTAGCTGCTATAGAAAAAAGTGATGTTTTGTACAGTTACCATGGTTATTAACAAATATTTATTGTTTATGGGTTTTTTTAATAACTATCACCAGCATGTTGTAACAATTTTTTATTGCTAAGTTGGATAAATTATAAAAATAGATTAAAAAAATTTATTTTACAATGAAAACTTCCATAGAATATACAGGTAAGTATATTTTATTCCTTCAATTGGAGAAAGAGCTGTGTCTCCAAAAAGAAACAGAGAAAAGAATGGAAGGAAAATATGCAATAAACAAAAAGATTAATTATTAAGTTGTTTCCTTCTTAATTTTAGACTTCTGATTTTTATGATAACTTAGTACTGCATTGCTTTGTGTATGAGGATTGTTGCCAATTCAATCTTTAATTATTTTGTCTAAGTAATTAAGGAAAATAAATAATTTACATTATAATTAATGTAACTCTTCCAGTAGTCTTCATCTTACAGTGATTCCATGATGATTTATTCCATACAGAACTATTGAATTTTTTTCTTCTAGCAGTCTATTTTGAAGAAGTTTCCCTTTTAAATATCTACACATAGCAAATGACATTGAACAAGGTGATTCATGCAATTCAGAAACACGTGAGTAGATAGAAACTGCCAATCTTAAGAGTAAAAGAATATTTACTTTTTTTTTTTTTTTTGTAGAGCAGAGGAGCAAGTTGCGCTATATATATATTTATGTCTGTCAAAAAGAAGATGAAAAGTCCAGGTTTATTTCCTTAATTGTTTTTGTAAATAGATCTGAGAGTTTCTCTGTTACACTCTGCAAAATTAGGTGTTGGTATTGGTAGAAACTGAGAACAAGAAAAAAGCAAAAAAGAAAACAAGAAAAAAACAAGACATTTGGGTCAATGTTTGCTTTACCTAATAGCAATCTAGCTATTTTGTACAACTAGCTTCCAATGATCCTTTCCAGTTCTAGCTAGTGAGAAAACAGACAGGTAGACCTTAGTGAGTTCTGCATTTCATTTGAAATAATGTCCAGTTAGCTTCACGATTGTTCTGTTATAGATTATAACAAATAGTACATATCTCCTCATGCTAAACAGTACCCTATATTTAGAGTCATAGAATCATAGAATGATAAGGGTTGGACCTTTGGAGATCAACTAGTCCAATGCCCCGGTTCAAACAAGTCCACCTAGATCAGGTCTCACAGGAACATGTTTAGGTGGCTTTTGAAAATGTCCAGAGAAGGAGACTCTACACCTCCCTGGGCAGCCTGTGCCAGTGCTCCATCAACTTCACAGTAACGTAGTTTTTTCTTATGTTTAAATTGAACTTTTTTGTGTTCCAGCTTCATCCCATTGCCCCTTGTCCTGTTGCTAGCTACAGTAGAAAAAAAGGAATGCCCCAACCTCCTGACATCCACCATTTAGATGTGCTCCACTCTGTCCAGAATTTCTCTGTCCTTCTTGAGCTGAGGAGCCTAAAACTGGACACAGGACTCCAGATGAAGCCTCACCAGGGCAGAGGAGAATGGGGGCAGAACACCCCTTGACCTGCTGGCTACAGTCTTCTTGATGTATCCCCAGATGCCATTGGTCTTTTTGACCACGAGGGCACATTGCTGGCTCATGGATAGTTTATTATCAACCAGTACTCCCAGGTCTCTCTCTGCAGAGCTGCTCTCCAGCAGATCAATCCCCAGCCTGTACTGGTGCATAGGGTTGCTCCTTCCCAGGTGCAGGACTCTGCACTTGTCCTTGTTGAACCTCATGAGATTCCTCTCTGTCCAACTCTCAAGCTGGTTCAGATCCCACTGAATGGCAGCACAGCCTTCTGGGGAATCAGCCAGTCCTCTCAGTTTGGTGTCATCAGCCAACTTGCTGAGGGAACACTCTGTCCCCTCATCCAAGTCGTTGATGAAGATGTTGAACAAGACTGGCCCCAGAACCAATCCTTGTGGAATGCCATTTGCCACAGGCCTCCAACTCACTTCTGTGCTATTGATACCACTCTCTGGGTTCATCCAGTTCTCAATCCACCTTACCATCCACTTATCGGAGCCCCATTGCCTGATCTCTCAGATGAGGATGTCGTGGGAGACTGAAGTTAAGACATCTACTGTTCTCCCCTCATCTAGCTAGCCAGTTATGCCCTCATAGAAGGCTATCAGGTTGGTCAAAAGAATTTCACCTTGTTGAATCCATGTTAACTTCCGCTGACAACCATCTTTTTATTTGGGGTTGGTATTCTGGAGAGCAGCTCTGCAGAGAGAGATATGAGAGTCCTGATTGATAATAAACTGAACATGAGCCCAAAATGTGCTCTCGTGGCCAAGAAGGCCAATGGCATCCAGAGATGCATCAAGAGGAGTGTGGCCAGCTGGTCAAGGGAGGTTTTTCTCCCCCTCTACTCTGCCCTGCTGAGGCCTCATCTAGAGTCCTGTGTCCAGTTCTGGGCTCCTCAGCTCAAGAGGGACAGGGAACTGGAGAGGGTCTAGCACAGGGCCACCAAGATGATCAGGGGACTAGATATCTTTCATACAAGGAAAGACATCTGAAACTGGGACTGTTTAGTCTAAAGAAGAGGAGACTGAGGGGGGATCTTATTAACATTTACAAATATCTAAATGGTGAATGTCAGGAATTTGGGGCATCCCTTTTTTTCTATTGTGTCTAGCAACAGGACAAGGGGTAATGGGATGAAGCTGGAACACAAAAAGCTCTGCTTAAACGTAAGAAAAAACTATTCCACTGTGAGAGTGAGGGAGCCCTGGCACAGGTTGCTCAGGGAGGGTGTGGAGTCTCCTTCCTTGGAGGTCTTCAAGACTCGCCTGGATATGTTCCTATGTGATCTGATCTAGGTGGACCTCCTTCTACAGAGGGATTGGACTAGATGATCTCTAAAGGTCCCTTCCAACCCTACCAGTCTATGATTGTATGATCTTTTCCTTCATCTGTTTAGTGATAACATTCATGATGAGTTGTTCCATCACCTTTCCATGGATGGAGGTGAGTCTGACTGGCCTGTAGTTTCCTGAGTCGTCCTTCTTGCTCTTTTTGCAGACTGGATTGACATTGGCCTTTCTCCAGTCCTCAGGCACCTCATCTGTCCTCCATGATTGCTCAAAAATGATGGAGAGAGGTTTAGCAACCACATCAGCCACTTCCCTCAGCACTCTTGGATACATCCCATCAGGACTCATTGACTTATGAGCCTTAAGCTTGGCCAAGAAGTCTTTAAGCTCTTCCTCTCCCACCCTGGGCAAGTCCTCTGTTTTCGTGATCTTCCTACTATCCTTGCTGGAGTGGGCTTCCTGAGGACAGGCCTTGGCTGTAAAGACTGAAGCAAAGAAGACATCCAGTACTTCAGCCTTCTCTGCAACTTGGTCATCAGGGCACCCTCTGTGTTCAGCAGCGGGCCCACTTTCCTCCTTGTGGTAGGCGTCTGGAAGATCTCGGGTTGTAACGTGAGAGGTGGAAGGTACAGAAGAGGTGGGCATGGGGTGGAGTGAGAGGAGGTGCTGGTGGTAGCAGACATAAGCACATGCTGTAAACAAGGGATTGGAATAAAGTATCATCAATGCTGAGTGTGTGATGATCCTTGTCCCCTCAGCGGGGGGGGCTGAGTAATCCGTGCAGGCGTCCTGGTGGTGTTGCCAGTGGCGGCAACACCTCCTGATGTTCTTTTTGCAGCCAATGCACCTGAAAAAACCCTTCTTATTTCCCTTAAATTTCCTTGTTATTTTCTTTACTTTCCTGCCTATTTAGCTTCTAATTTTTATATTTCTTTTATATATGTCCTGCTTTAGGCCCATCAGGGAACAAAAGACCACAGTTAGCCTCAAATACGAAAGACTTGAGGATTGCCAAAGGGCACGGAGAGTTTAATTGCCCCTTAAGGGTGAGGACAAAACAGACCAGGCTACACAACTTGGGGAAGAAAATAGAAAATAATTGAATACAACATCAACTAAAACATAACCTTAAAACCCCAAAACATAATAAAAATAAAACAACACAGAGTGGTACAATAATGAAGAGTCCAACTATCCCTCTAAGACCATCTTCTCCCCACCACTCCCCTTTTTTTAGACTTAGAGCCCTGATCCTGGTGTCTTTATCTTCTCCCCAACTGAATGGCTCAGGAAGTCAGGGAATGGAGATTTTAGTAATTCTGTTTATGATGGCTTCTGGCTTTTGTCTCTCCTCAGGGCAAGTGGGCTCCACACCAGTCCTCCCTGCACCTCCATGGGGTACCTCACTCACATGACAGCCCTGCACAGGCTGCTCCAACGTGTGTTCCTCCCAAAGGCTGCAGCTCCTTTCTGCCTCTTGTGTGGGTCTGCTCTGCGCCATGCAGGCTCTCCAGCACGGCCTGCTCCATGACCGCCTCCTCACACAGTCCCTCGCCTGTCCGGGTGCACTCACACGGAGCTGCTGGTGGCTCTCAGTCCTGCCATGGCCCTGCATGGGTTGCCTGAGTTTTCACCACTGCTTGCAGAGGGATCTCTGGTCTGACGCTCCTCCTTCCTTCCTCCTTCTCCAAGTGTGGGGTCTGCATAGTCGCATAGTCGCCTCTATCTTGTACCACTCTTTCACCTTCTCTAAAGCACTTCGAATTCCCGTCCCTAAACAGTGATGGCAGAAGTGCCAGATTAGCCCAGATGGGCCAGAGGTGGGTCTGAACCCAGGAGCCAGGGGAGAGTCCAAAAGCTCTTCACCTGGTCATCACTGCAACTCACTCCCCCCGTTACCAAACAAAAGCAACTCCTCACTAAACCATGACAATATATGCAGTAGTCACATAAACAAGAAAAATGGACTGTTCAGTTTGTACTGAGACAAGTGTTATGTTTGATGCAGTGTCTTCTTAGAGGTAGTCAGATTAGATAAGACCAAACAGCATTTCTAATTAATAATATATTAGGCACCAGAAAATATTTTTCTGTAGTGAAATTCCTGGGTCTACTCAAAGTAGGTAAAAATGAAGTATTGGTTCTGCTCACAGAACTACTGCAACCATCTGAAACAGAAGGATTTATCCAGGGAGTCTGCATAAGAATGAGAAAGTATCTCCTGTCCTTGATCACATAATCACTGCTTTTTCATTAGAGACAATCACATAGTTTTGATTCAGATATTTTTGGACAGTGTTTTAATATATCCAATGAGTTAAAAGAGGTAAAAGTGTTGGACTACACAGAGAAATATTTTGTATTCATACTTCTAACCTTATAAAAAAATGACTGGATGTTGCATAGTAGTGTCTACAGGGTTTACTTAGAGCAAAGAATGCTTTAGAAGTTTTAAAAAACCCAATAATAAATTCTACTATATAACTACTAGCAGTCTACTCTTCCAATACAGATGGTTTGTGGAACTGTTTTTAAACACTGTGAAAGCAGGATACATAATAGTCAGCTCTAACTAGTTTGACCTCTTTGTTGGTAAATACCACACTGATAAAAATATCTTGTACTCTTGCTACAGGGAAAAGAAGAAACAGTAGATAGTTTGTGAAACTATCAATTAGAGAAAATATAAATAAGCATGTTTTCCCATAATGTATAAATACAAAGTAAAAGTAACTACTGTATAATGCCATGGAAATAAAATATATATAAGAATTTCAGACAAGAGATTAGATAAATTTAGGAAAGAAAGAATCAGTAAACACAATAGTCTGGATTATTTTGGAAGGAGTGAATCATCAACCTGAGGTTGCTAAAAAGAGAATATGGACTATCAAAGGTAAACTTATTCTATATACAACTCAATTTTTATAATTTTTCTCTAAATATTTACTTTAATATCAGAAGAAAAATAGATGAACATTTGATCTTATGGCTTATGTTGCATTCAAATTTTTTCACAGCACTAACACTGATGCATGACAACTCACTGATGATCCCTCTCTCCAGACATAAAAAACGTTTGACAACTTTCTGTTTTTGTCTGAACTGTAAAACCAAACAGGAAATTTGTTATCTCTATAGAGATGATAACACTGGCTTTTGTCACTGAGACAAAGGGTAGATTATAACAAAGTAATACTGAAATACTGGATCATTGATCCTTGTGTTTATATGGTGTTGATGAGTGTCATTTTCCAGTGTGACCAGACAGAAGGGTTAATGATCACAGGAACCAGTTAAGATCAAGCTGATAGTCCTAATACTGACCACGAAAAACAGCAGAACTCATCAAAACTTCAAGTCACACACATATAGATGATGACAAATTAGCAAGAAACAGAACATACTGGAAAGCAGAGATATCAGTTGTGAAATTACAGTTAAGTCAGAAGAAGCCAGATATTATTCCTTTATGGATATTTAATGAATAAATATGTTTTGATATAAAATTTCTTTAGCCTTATCTGCAAAGAAATTCCTAACAACATTTATTTTTACTCTGTTTTATTTCACCTTAGACATGAATTACACTTTCTGATTCAGGATACTCAAGCAATCTCACATTACTTTGTTATAGTTTCCAAATTTTACCTTAGGAACAGGTTGCTCACATAAAACTTCATAACTTTCAGAAGAAAGAAACTGTATATGTCAGATACATATTTATCAAAGTTTATGTTGCAACCTTAGATTAAAAAGCTGTGTCCAGTAATATTTAATGCATGAGATATAGACTGTTATAATAGCTTTCTCATCTCACATAGAGAAGCTAGGTATTTCAAGTATTTACAACTACTGCTAAAAAGGCTGAAATACTGACCATAGCCCAAAGAGGTATGAAAATTCTTCTTTCATCATGCACAGCAAAAAAATATTTATCTGCCTTGGAAAAATAGCAGCCTTTTCTGGAAATCCTTGAGCTAGAGAGATGTAGTTTGTTAGTTCCTATGGGAACCATCGTAGCTGTAAAAAGCAAAAGAAGGAAGAGGAGGCGGGGGTGGGGGCGGGGCAGGAGGATGAATAGTGAACAAAGCTCTAATTCCGCAAGAATCTCTTTTAGAATCAGAGATAAATTAACAGAAAGTGACTCAGGAAGAAAATATTTGTGAATTTTTTCTGTTAAGAATTTCTTTTAAATTCTTTTTGTTTTCTTGTAAAGATCTAAAAGAAACTCAGACAGGGAAGCTCTAGAACAGTATCAATAGTGAAACCATCCACATCAGAAAGACAACTAAGATACATTTTCCATATAAAGTATTTTTAATATGTTTTGAGAAATTTTAAAGATATATAATCAAAACCAATTCAGATGATAGAGAACACTATATTCTTTAGTGTTCTCAAACTATATGCCTTCTTGCCATGTGTTTGTGAGAAGTAAAATAGAATGAAGTAATGATTTTGTAAAGCCATTAATTCATCAGGACACACTGCCCTCTTTTCCCTCACAATTGGCTTACTCATGCATCAACATACACTCTTTCACCTCCACTAAGTCTTTATATGACTAAGTAAAGAAATAAATCAGAGATAAGAAGTCAAGGCAAAGTAACCTAGAATAAAAGCTCAGTGCAAAATCGTATTTACTCTTCATCTCTTTCATTATGCACTGGGACCAAGATTTTTTTCCAACAGAACAAAGAAAGTCCTAGGAGTGAACAGTTGAAGGAAATCAATGGGGAACTAAGGAAGAGTAATATTAGCTGAAAATTTGCACAGATTCTGGCCCAAAAGCCTAAGGAAGCAAATCAACTTTGTCTACCTGGACAACAGAGTAACTCTCCTGAGCAAAAAGTACCAGACTTGAGATAGACTAAAATTTCTGCAACAAGCTTTTGTTTAACAAGCATTTTAAGAATTCAAAAGAAAAATACACTTCAATTCAGAAATCCTTTCTTATTGTCTATTAAAAGGAATAAAAGAAAACATGTGCTACTTGAACACAGTATTGTACCTCTTGTAACTGACTGTAGCTTGAGAATTCAACTTTCAAGCTCTCCTTGAATATATCTTGAAATACAAACTTTACTAGTGACTGGGCTGAGGTTTCTGCATGTTTCTGCAATTAGAGTTGATGTATTTTGCAGCTAGAAGACATTGATCCCATCTCTCTAACATTTAGTACTGTACTGCTTATATAGCTTGCTGAAGTCATGTAGTCATTCATAAACATTGTTACTGATTAAACTGCCACACCATGTTTTTAACTGCCCTGAAATTAACAGATAGAGGCAAACACTGGTAGATGCTGCAGTTGTTTTTGAATTAGAAAATTGCTTTTCTCAAAAGACTGTATAAACATACAATATTTTAAAATATATATCTGTCCCTGGAAATTTTCAGAGACTGCCAGCATTTGATTTAAGATTGTTATGTATTTTAAGACAACATGAAAGAAGATCTAGACTACATGTACTACCTTTCTTAAGCCATTTTTAAACCTCCTGTATTTTCCTGTAGGATAGTTAAAAAGATCATAGGAAACTATTTTAAACAATCATTTCTGTATTTTTTCAATGTATCTTTATGATTTAAAAGCCTTACCACAAGCTTTCCCACTGAATACTCAAGCAGTAGGAGAAAATATGGTTTTAAAATTCTATTAAGGGTGTTGTCTTCAAACTCATTCAGTGTCAAGTTAGAGCTTGACACATTAATTCATGTCCCTAGCCCCTGGTTCCACACTTACCTCTATAAAACAGTTGTAAATACAATACAGTTAAAATGTACTAATTAGTTACAGATAATGTATCATGAAACAACAGCAAAAATTGAACCTTGGGAAGTTCATGCTGAACTTCATATTTTTGTTGTGAAGGTTCTACAGTGAAATGAGACTGCCAAAAGGCTATGACACCCTTGAGAAGTTTTCAAATGTTAGTTGTACAAATTCATGGCTAGCTTAAAACAGTATTGACAACAGCAGCTTTAATTGGAGGGCTAGGCCAGATGACCTCCTAGAATCCTTTCCAGTCTACATTCCTATGATTCATTGATTCTGTTTGTAGGTTATTTTCACAAAATTTTACTCAACATACTTTTAACTTGTATGTACAGCTGATGTACATATAACTAAAAATTTAACAACTAAAAACCCCTCAGTTTTTAGAAAGAGATTATAAATTGTCTATTTCCTGAAAATAACTTATGTAGCCTTTTTTTTAAAAATAGATTTATATTTACATTAGTATAACATAAATTACAAGGATTATAATATGGAGGACATTATAGTAAAGACTAGTAACCTTAATTTTATGTTTATCATATCACCAAGAAATCACTCAAATATACAGAACATGGGATCATAACAACCAAATGGCTACAAGGAAGTAAGACCAATGATTATATTTATAGAGTACTAGCTCAACTTCTAAAGGACATATATCATTAGCTAATACCTGGTGTATTTTATTGGTTTTATTGCTGTTTTAATTTTTTGTATTTAACTTTTAATTCCAGAGTAAAATTTGTACATAATTCTTGAATTGTTTCCTCCATGATATCAAAATTAAAAAAAGTATTCTTTCCATTGCTGTCTAAAACTTTGTACAGTCTCCATATAAAAAAGTTAGGGCTACTATGGAGATAGATTATACATGAACAAAGGACTGAACTGCAAAAATCTTTCAGTCTGATATGCAACTGTGTAGCTACATTATACTGTGTTTGACATTTTTGCTTGTCTCACATCTGTTGTTGTCCTAATAGGCCAGGCAATCTCAGTTTGCTTTATGGATCCCTTTACCTAACTGTCAGGGTAATGATTTAAACATAAGTAGTTTCAAAATGAAACTTAAGTTCTTTCATCATTCAAAAGCAACCTCAAGTGAGAGATATGATGACTTATGTTAAACTAAATAGAATACCATGATTTAAAATTTTCAGAGAGACATTGATGTTTTCTGTGCACACATGCATTTTCGGCTGCCACTCAAAGAACAAAACAAAGAAACAAAAAATAATCTTCCATCTTTCCCAGAAGAAAATTAATAGCAAGTTTTGAAAAATGCCACTACATATTTTTTTTTAAAAAGGGAAAAGAGGAACATAATCATCACCAAGTAGAACACCTCACTGTCTGTGGAGAGAAAAAGAGAAATAAAATTTTCATAGAATCACGTAATGGTAGGGATTGGAAGAGACCTTTAGAGATCATCTAGTCCAACTACCCTACTCAAGTAGGTCTGCCTAGATCAGGTCATGCAGGAATGCATCCAGACCTCCAGAAAAGAAGACTCCACATCCTCCCTGTGCAGCCTGTGCCAGGGCTCCCTCACCCTCCCAGTAAAATAATTTTTTGTTATGTTTAAATGGAACTTTTTTGTGTTCTAGCTTCTTTCCATTATCCCTTGTCCTGTCACTAGATACAATAGAAAAACAGGATGTCCCAACCTCCTAACATCCACCATTTATATATTTGTATATTAATGAAGCCCCCCTCAGTCACCTCTTCTCTAGACTAAACAGCCACAGTTCCCACAGCCTTTCCTCATAAAGTAACAATTCAATTTAAACTGAAAGATATAATTTCTCATGCTTGTAAACCTAAAGTCACATGAACATGAATTTACAATCACCTGAATCACATGAATAAGTAACCTCAATGATGTCACAGAGATTCTATGCAATTATAAATAGTAGATATAGAAGTGGCTGAGAAGATTTCCTTAAGGTCACTCAGAAAATATTTCCATTTTTAAATGAGTGATAGCAAAATAAAATTTTAATGGGTTATATGTTTGAAGGAGCTTCTTGATTTAAGTAGAATTCAAAATCTGGATGATTATTAAGTTTCTCAATTAATTTTCTTTTACATTTTTCATCATCAGAAGTATCATTGTGATGCAATATAAATAGTTCAGTAAGTAGCACAGGTTTGAAAGCAAATTCTGTGACTCTCAGAAGACCTTTTGTGTGTCCTATCTTTTAAGTCTTTCTACAGTTTTTGTTTGATCTTCAAATAATTATCATGAAGATAAGGAAAATGTTTTTGTTACTTTTCAAAATGTGCTAAATATGCAAATAAAATAAGGAAAAATACAAAGCCAAATCTGTGAGAAGGAACAAAATGTACATCTCTAACAGAGTAATTGAAGGACCATAATTATCCTTTAATATGCGGTCAGTTACCCTCAAATGTAGTATGTTAATGTGAATATATTAGAATAGGTGTTCTATCTTACTGTAACTGTCCTTACTAATTATCAGTTTCACAGTAAAAATTATTTCTAGTTAATATTATTTACACATAATCATTTATCTGACTAGACTATCTATCTGTGCAAAGCTGATCAAAAGCCCAAAGCTGACTCAGATTTAATGGGACTTCAGCATAGACCCACTGTTAAATTCAACATTTTTGTTGTGTTAGTAATTTCTCTTGTAAACCTAACAAAACTACTATTAAATGCAGGTGCATGGACAAAGTAAGTAGCTTACATGAAAATTATTCAAATAAACAATTTTTGCAAAGGCATTTGGAGATAACACTACACAGATTCTGTCATCTCATTCTGGTTTTCATAATTGGAAAGTGTATAATGCCTGCATTTCAATTAATACTTTTGCACTTCTGCTCATCACACCATATACAAATCTGATAGGAAACAAACACTCTTTCAGAAAACAGCAGCTTAAGTTCATCTTTTACAGGGGAGTTAGTATGTGAAAATGTGGTCTTCCAGTTGGTTTTCCAGATATCTAGACATGAGCTTATACCAGAGTATTCACTAATTTGGTCAGTAAATGTAACAAAAGAATGAATTTACTAACCAGAGAAAAACCTCGTAGTACAGTCCAACTTGTCTGCACTTGTCTCTGGAATTGTCCAATTAGAATTAGCACTATCAGTACAACAGGGAGTGGGGAACGTAAAGGGAAAAAACATGTAATGGATAGTTAAGGAAGGGGAAAAAAACCCCATATCCTCCACTAATATCAGAAATATAGTTAAAATACAATTTTTTGTATGAATTTGAATAAAATACTGCTAGGATACCCTGCAGGTCATTACTTTGTTAGTTCACCAGTGTTACCAGTTCATCTGGAGAAAAACGGTTGTCACTGATAAAGCTGAAAACAGTACACTAATACTCTTTCGATATCCTATACTTCCTGATGACTGCAAAAGTACAAGCAAATAACCTCTGGCAAACATACATGTGTGATGTGCATACATTATTGTTTAATTTATATTAAGGTTCCAGGTTCTGGTAGTTCATTAGCATTCATCTGTCCTGATGTTTACTACTTCTCTTAAAGTTTTTTGCCACACAGAGTGATTTTAATTCCCTTTTGAAGGGTGCTATAAAATGACATGTGAAAGCAAATCAATTAATGCCTCACAGGCCTTTGCAGGCCTTCTTGGTTAAGAAATATTTACACCTTATCATCTTAGCATTTAGAAGGACTTAGCTAATAGAAGAGTGGATTGTTTTTAATAAAGAGGCTCCAGAGTCCCTTCCTTTATCTGATTTATCTGAAATTGCTGATAATATTTACCATGCTTTGCTTATTTAATACAGTTTGATGGAGAGCAGACTAAGATGTATAAATGCTGTAACTGTTCCATTTGGACAGAGTTCACACCAGAAGTGGCCATTGTGCTGTTGTTACCTCTCCTAGAGCTATTGGAACAAACTGTTCCTGTTCTCATTTAAATTATATTCCATTTACTTCCACGAAAGACACAATATGACAGACTCCTTTCTGTGTTTCAACAGGAAAAGTAAGAATTCAGAGCTTCAGAGCACTTTAAAAAAAAAAGAAAAATAACCTACAGATAGATTTGTAAAAAATAGATTAGTATAACCATAAAGATTTTGGAGCTGGAGAGAAATACACCTTGAAACTTCATTTTTGTTTTTCTCTTTCATATCTCCATTAGGGCTTATATTTTTTTTTTTCCCAAAATGTATCCTTTTGCTTGTGAAAAAGATATCTCTTAAGGTTTTACATTAGTCATATCTAAATACTTAATTTTTTTTTTCCTTCATACATTTAGAAACAGGTGAAGAGAACTAACAAGTTACATCTATTTCCCTTATTTCCAAAGGGTTTTCTTCTGTTCTAGTTGCAAAATTTACCTTAGTGTCTCCAGCTTCCTGAGGGACCATCCACATTCTTTGCAAAAATAGAATCTGAGACAGTCTGTGAAGGAAATATAACAAGTCCCATTAAAGCCCATTTGTGACTTAGCATTCTGCTTTTTTATTCAACAATTAATAGAATCTTATAATATTCCGAAACTGCTAAACTTTTCCTGTCTTAATTATCATACCAGTATTACTAAGTTCTCACTGCCAGATGCTGATGTAGTCAGGCAAACAACAGATCCTGTGCTCCTTCATTCCCAGGAGCTAAACTCCATGCAAAATTCTCATGAAATGTCAACAACTTTCCAAAAAGCATTGATGCCATCACTTAGTGGGCAAGCTTATGAAATAAAATAGTTTTCTTGAGAACCATGAGTTCTGTGGACACATTGCTCTGCTGCCTGGTCCTCTGTGTTGTGGTACATAACACACAGATATATTAATTTAGGTTGGTGCTGTATCAGTTATCTACCTGGTGCTCCACAACACAGAATATATACTCCTTAAATAATCTGACTGGAAGCTCAATCAGACTTCAAACTTATTCACCCTTGTGTGGGGATTTCTTTATAGATTGTGACTGGGACACTGATTTTACATAGTATAAACTAATTAACTTTAAACTAATTAAATTAATAGTTTTAATCAATACAGAGTTGACAATGGCGGGGAAAGAAAAGTCATATATATGATTGATAGACAATGGTGTATGAACCTAACACAAAACTTTGGTCTCATCCTCTTTGTATATCACAGTACTTATCTTGAAACCTGTAGATGCCTTAATATCATACTTGATTGACAGATTCCTTACTGCAGCTGGGTACATTTACAACTGGATCAAAAAACAACCTTCTTACTGATGTTTATGAAGAGTAACTGCAAGGAATTTTTGTGTTACACTGACTATTACATTTCACTCACTCTCTTCACTCACAGAAAATAATAGGTGTCAAAAAAAATAAAGAACATCAGAATTTTTTCTTGTGACGTCACTGACAAACAATCTAGAGGAATAAGTGACTTTCCCTCTCCACAGTATTGTAGTTAATGATTGAAATTCCTGTTTTCTCAATGTGGTAATACCTATTCTATTTGCAAGTACATTTATATATAATGATAATCAAATGAAAAAAACAGCCAACAAATTGTCAAGTATTACAGTCAAAGGAAATTTTTCTAGACTATAACATGGACAGAATGATATAATAAATTTTTAAAAAAATATTTTACATATCCACACTTCACTGGATTTAGTAAAAAAAAGTTATCTAATAATTGTTACATGAAAAAACTTATTTTTCACTTATTTTTCATACACATAGAGACTGCTCTGTACATTCTCTTGTACTACACCTTCCTGAGATACTGCTGATATTAACAATAAAATACAATTTTGTCAGAAATGTTTAATAGTTGTAATACAGTGCAAATACTGGTAAAGTTAAGGGTGCTATCAAAGAACATCCTCAGGATTACACATTGTATTATGCAGTCATGAACTCCCGTACCAATGTGTTTTAACCTATGGCAATATTAGTCTAGAGAGGAATATTAATAGTTCACGTGAAGAATAGTACATTGACTTTTAGAAAAGATGGATGGTGATATTTATTACCAGTTCTACTGTACATGACCTTGATTCAGCTACAGACTAGTATTTTCTTTGTCTGTAAGCTTATCCAAAATGTGTTGTGACAGAAGTTTAAAAGTGCTTTCATATTACAAATATCTCCTTAAGAGGGTTTTTATTTTAAGAGCATCATTTTTCCTTCACAGTTTTCTTACTACCAGTTCTGACTTCAGCTTTTCTGGCTATAGGAGTAAGTTAAAAATAATTTTCATTTAAAATATTAATCAAAGTTTTGGAAAAAAGAAGATATTGAGTCATTTTCAGTAAGCAGTATAGAAAAATAGTAAAAGAAGATTAAATGAATAGAAGATATCTTTGTAATAAAAAAATGCATCCTTCACCCTCTCATTTTTAAACATTCGCATTAATAGCCATATGTACACAAAGAGGATGTGCTGAAAAGCATGAAACAGATATTTTGAGGGATTCAATTTACCATATCTCTGTTTGGAGCTCTCTTTGAAGTCACCTGAAAAATTCTTGTGGGATGATCTTAAACATGTAATATATACTGCATTAAAACTATACTCACTTCCCACTTCAAAGACCCTGAAATAAACAAATGTTTTTTTGAGTAAGAAACCTTGAAAAAAGCCCTAACTTTTCATGTTATCAGTTAACATAGACCCCACAGCAATTGACTATACAGAGAGAAATTGATAATAAATTTACACTTAGTTACAGTCTTGGGGTAATTCAAACTTATTTTCTCAGTATCTTTAGAGTTCTTTTATTCTTCTCTTAGTCACATTTTAAGAAGTAGGCATTCAAACTTCTGCTTTTAAGTAAACATGACTCATATTATCAAGAAATACAAAAAAGGTTATTGTTATTTTCCTTATTTCTTCCAAGAAGACACAAAATACTATATTCAAACTGATTTTAGATGTTCCTCTAAAAATAAATTAAGCCTGATATTTAGTGGCTAGTAAACTGTTGTCTGAAATAAGTCAAATTAAATTCTACTTCAACATGTAAGATTTAAAATATAGATGCTACAAAAAAAAAAAAAAAAAAAGGCTGTAAAGGCCAATAGAAATAACGGTAAAGTATTTTCTTAGTTTCCTTAGGTGTATTTTTTTC
This sequence comes from Colius striatus, assembly GCF_028858725.1. Lineage (NCBI taxonomy): Eukaryota > Metazoa > Chordata > Aves > Coliiformes > Coliidae > Colius > Colius striatus. Next base: position 20,454,671 of record NC_084790.1, read on the forward strand.
TCGTGCATTTCCTCTCCAGTTGTGCCTGTCATCCTCTTACTAAAGATTTCAGTGCCACAATGACCAAAACGAATGCAAGACAATTTCATGAAATAGAAACTATAGATGTGTTACAAGTTTACAGAAAACATAGAACTGTAATACCCTGTAAAATTTCAGAGATACATGAGAGCATGGAGCTTTCCATAAAATCACAACAAACAAGTCTGTAGAGGTCAAGAGGGATCTTTTAGCCGTACAGGCTTTACATCAGACTATAGAACTTTAGTCATTGTTATATCGATTTCAATAACATGAGTGATTCCTAATGCATGAATTGGTGTTTAAAAGCTTCAGATGACATAAAATTAGTCATCAACATGGGTAGTTATGGTAAACTAGTCCATCTGATTTAATGTGATCATTCAACATATTTTCATCTTCTATGTTAGGTAAGTAGTAAGACAAAAATTAAGTACTTTGATCCAAATGTCTAAGTTGGAGAGTAACAGTTTTGCCTGCTTGGTGAGGCCTTTAAATTGGCTTCTGAGGAGAAAGCAGACTAAGGCAGAAGAGAAACGGAGATGATGGAAACCCTGAGGAGATATCCAGGCTGAGGAATATCTTGCACTTCTTTGTGAAAGTAGTGTCACTGGAAGTCCATTTCAAGTGCTTGTGCATGAGTTCACACAGTATGGAAAACAGATTGGAAGTATCTGTTTGCTGCTGCAATTAGACAGATACAATTTCATTGGAATTGCAGAGATTCAGTGGAATTGCCCACATGACTAGAGTTCTACCGTTGATGGCTTTTCAGAAGACAAAGGCCAAGAAAGAAAGCATCAACTTTAGTTTACCCAGTTCTGTCTTGAAAGGGGTGATATGTCACGAGAAGATCATAAGACGAGAAGAAGATCATAAGACAAGTGTCTTCTACAGCTCACTTAATCTCAAAGAAAATAGCTGGAAGAAACTCTATGATTATATGTTTTTCCTGTGACTGTGGGAATTTTCATCACTTGATCTCCTGGAAGGACATAGGGCTAATTGCAAGCCATTCAGGAAGTTTGTGTATGTGTTGAAGATACTTTCTTGATATAAGTGATCAAAGAATCAGTTGACTTACTGATTCATAGGGAAGGAAGAAATGGCACAAAATGTGAATGTCTAGGGTAGCCTTGGCAGCAGTCACTGTGAGACTGTCAGGTTTAAGAATCTGTGGGAAATGAGTTAGGGAAAGCAGCAAAATTTTCAATCCAGGATGCCAGAACAGTAGATTTGTTGAGGAATATGGTTTGCAGCTTCTAATGAAAGATTTTTCCTCTGAGATTACTATTTTAGTAAGGTCTAAAATTATATAATCAAGAAAGCATCAGAGATTAGTTGGTATGGTAATAAGCATGTCTTTTCTGACTCATTTCACAAATGTATAGAGCATAAACCATGTCCAAAAACAAGTGAAAATCAAAACAACTGCTTTACTTCAGGCTGCCCAGAGGGGTTGTGGAGTATCCTTGCTTGGAGGTCTTCAAGACCCACCTGGACATGTTCCTATGTGACCTGATCTATGTGAACCTGCTTCTGCAGGGGGGTTGGACTAGATGACCTCTAAAGGTCCCTTCCAACCCTACCATTCTATGACTCTATGATTTCATAGTTTGTTTGTTTGTTTGAGTATCTATTTATAACAGTCTCATTTTCTTACCACAAATCAAGCTATTGTTCACATAGCTGACAGGAAAAATACCCTCAAAGTGAAATTTCAAATACAGATACATATTTTTGGAAGCTTTCGTATAAAAATATTTTCTTTTTACTTACGAAATGTACAGTAGATTGGAAACTATGTTCAGCTGCAATTTCCACACAGAAAATGGAAAAATCATGGAAATCTTCTCCATGGCACTTATTTTCCCTTCTTTATACAAAGACTGGTGAATTGAAAGTCTCAGATTAGATCATACAACTCATTAGGGAATCTAAATAAATTACTGGGAAAGACAGCATTGCTTTGTCTCTTAAGTAAATGATGATGAGGAACAAATAGTGGTCATTTTTAGACAGATTTTTTATCCTTACATATAACCATAACTTTCAACTACCCTTTAGATTTTCAGTCTGTACAATGTCACCCAAAAAGCCACACATACAGATTTTGCATCATGCTTGGGATGATTATTTCCCACAAACAGTTTTATTACATGCACATAGGTTAGAATGCTTGTCATTTAGAATGGCTGTGATATATTTTTGACTGATAGAAAATAATTATGTATCAAAATTACATAGAATTAACAGCTCCCTAAATGTGTGTAAAAATGTATTGTATTTCTATGGAACCAAATATGTCTATGTTCTCATATAATTCTTCCCAAAATAAAAGTAACTCAGAGTAAAGTTTGCATTGACTAAGATGAGAGACAATAAATCATTCTTAGTTTGCTCTTCATTTGTGATAATATATTTAATTGATATGGGAATATTTAAAATATATGTATTTTTAAAATTCCTGTTTGTCTTCCAAACCAAAAAGCTTCTGACCTCTAAACTCAAGTTTAAGCAATGTGTTTCCTCCTGTTCAGTGAACAAGCAATATAAAGAATTAACTGCTGTTTAGTACTTTGTTTCTTTAATCATCCAGGTAAATTGATAGAAAGGCTCTTACACTTTTACAACTGAGATCTCAAATTACAATGGTCCGCTTTTTTGCTGCCACACATGGTATGTTTGACAATTGTTCTGTCAAGATCAGACTTCCTTAAGTGAGCTCAGTGTTTAACTTTCAATATTTTCTCTGGATTCCCTACAATTAGGTAGTAATTGCAAAGCCCAAAACTTTAGTTTAAATCATATGTGGTAGTTTAACCCCAACTAGGTGCCAGGTTCCCACCAAAGTCTTTCTATCACTCCTCCTCCTAAACCGGACAGGGAAGAGGAAATATAGGTAATGTGTCATGAATCAAGATAAGAACAGAGAAATCACTCAGCTATTACCATCACAGGGAAAACAGACTCAACATGGGGAAATTAATTTATTACCAATCAAATCAGAGTAGGGTAATGACAAAGAAATCAAACATCTTAAAAACACCTTCCCCTCCAGCCCTCTTATTTAGAAAGAAGGCTTACCTTTAGAAAGAAAAGGCTTACCTTTTCTCTCAAATTCTCTACTTCTCCCAAAGCTGTGCAGGAGGATGGGGAATGGGGTTTACAGTCAGTACATCCTGTTTATTCTCTGCTGCTACTTACTCTCAGGGAGAGGACTCCTCAAACTCTTCCTCTACTCCAGCGTGTGTTCCCTTCCATGGAAGATAGACCTCCATGAACTTCAACATGGGTCCTTCCCAAACTATTCAAGTGTGAGTTTCCTGCAAGGTCACAAATCCTGGCAGAAAATCTCATCTGACGCGTGTTCCTCTCTCCACAGCCAGTTCCTGCCAGGAGCCTACTCCAGCAGGGGCTTCCCCTGGAGTAACAGCCTCCCTCAGGCATCCAACCACTCCAGCATGGGGTCCTCCCCTGGCTGCAGGTGGATCTCTGTTCCACTGTGGCTTCCATGGTTGCAGGGTCAAGGCCTGACTCACCATGGGCTGCACCACAGGCTGCAGAGTGATCTCTGATCTGGGCCTAGAGTACCTCCTCCCCTCCTTCTTCAGTGGCCTAGGTGTCTGCAGAGACTCTGTTCTCACATTCTAGCTCCCTTTTTCTGCTACCATTTAGCAACTGCACAGCACATTGTTCCTCTTTTCAAATACCTTAATCATAGAGATATTACCTCCATCAGTGATTGTCTCCGACATGGTCAGCGGCAGGTCCATCTTAAAGCTAACTGGCACTGACCTTATCAGATACATGGGAAGCTCCTAGTAACTTTTCACAGAAGCCACTGCTGTAGCTCCCTGCTACCAAAACCTGATCATACAAGCCTAGTACACCACATATATACTGAAAGTTGAAAGAAGAGCTTGCTGTGTCTTAGAGACAGTATTCATCTCTGTAAATCTCTGAGTATAATCAGCTTCACTGCAACAGTATACCACTTCTGGTTCAGGTTGAGATTATGTTTTGTTTAAATTCCCCAGATATCCACTCTGAAATGTCCACTACCAACTTGTCACCCATCCTATGTCTTTGTTCATTTAAATAAACAACATTTTGTAATTTTATAAAGCTAGAGGCTGAAACTTTGCCTGGACTTGTAAACTCCCTCAATGTAGATTGATCTGTGAATTTAATAAACAGTTTGTGTTCCATCTTTCAGAGTATTGATGAGAAATATTGAATATCACTACTCACTACACACTTACGTTTTGATTATGAACCATTGGTAATTAATTTCTGCAAGGTAACTAGTGTTATCTGTAATTGCATTAGCACTGTGTTCTCCAAGGTCATCTGTCAAAATGTGGAGTCTGAAACTGTTAAAAACCTGACGTAAGTTAAGATAGCTCATTTACTACTTCTTCCTTATCCACAAAGCATGTTACCTTGTCACAGAAGGCAATCCAACTTATCTCATGCAGTGTGTTTTTTGCAGCATTATGTTATCAGTCATTCGTAATCTTCCCACCGTTACTGGATGCATTTCAGCATTTTTTTATTTGTAGGTATCAGCAAAGAAGTTCCAGCATCATTCTAAGAGCTAGAACAATTGAAAACAAAAAATATTTACACCCAAGCATCAGTCCTTTTAAAATTTCCTATATAAGCTCTGTTTAAAATCTTTGAAAAAAGGAGTTGAAAAGTAGATGTCCTGATGAACCCCGATAATTTACTTCCAAATAGCAATAACCCATCTTTTTTCTTCCAACTTCTGTTGAGTAATTACTGTTTAAAAAAAAGAAAAAAAAAAGAGAAGTCTTTACAGGATTTCTGTACTGCTGCTATGAAATACTGCAATTGTCTTCATTCACTCTCACCAAACCAGCATAGAATGAATGATCTGCTTTGCTTGTGATCTCAAGGCATGAAATGAAGTTTAAACAAAGAAAATCACTCTTTCTTGATAAAGAATACTTACAGAAAACATTTGTCATGAATCATATTTAATATCCTGTCTAATTTCAGAAGGTACTGCAATTAAAAGAGCATTAATGGCAATGATTTCTAATTCATCATATGAGCCTAACATAGCATAGCAACTGTTAAACTTGATAGACAATTGTTAACTGTCAGAAGATAACACTCTTTTCAATTTGATAAGCTATGCAATATTAAAACCAAAGTGAGATGAATGTGAAACAGCTTACAAAAAGTCCAGAAAAGCTAAATTTTCAAAACTTTGATTCCAGGACATTTGTAAAATTTTACAAGGAAATCCCACGGTAAGACATGGTATGCAAAATTTTTGTTACTTGTGGATTACTCATTGCAATGGCACATTGATAAATGAAATTTTGAAAAAAAAAATTAAATACTGGATATAGATCTCTCGTCTTGAAATATACCAGCTAATGTTAACTTTTTTTTTTTTTTTTTTTTTTTTACATAACCAAAGTTATGAACTGCTCTAACTAGATGGAAGTTAGGTGAATAAGGCAGGCAAATCTTGATTCTGGAAAGGTGTCTTTTGAAGGAGACATCTGGATAACACAACGGACTTGTATAGGAGTATAGAAGAAAAGACAGGATGAGAAGCAAAGACGTTTAAACTGAAAGACTGTGATAGTATAAGAAAAAGGTAGATATCTAATTCATATTCCTCTGGACTGTTTCCCAAAAACAAAGTAACACTCTAGTCTTCTGAAGTGAGAGAAGACAAAATCCTAGTAAGGTTACTACAAGATGTGATAAACTCACATTAATGTTAATATCATGCTCTCTATATATAGATCTTCCTACTCTTACAGTAGAACCCTTGAAGAGAAGCTTTGGAAACAGACAGTGACCATCCAACTTTTTATACTAGCTGTAACCAAGAATGTTATTATTATTACTACTGTATACTAATGAAGAGCATCTGGTCTAGAGGTACCAGAGAGAAAGCAAATGGAGGAAACAGAAGAGGTGAGGTAGAATGGAAGTACACAGTAGGTTTTGTGTTCTGGTTCATTCTGAAAAGAGCAAAGTTTCCCTTCCACTGCACATGTGTGACTTGTGAGAGGGATAGGTAGCAATATGAAAGCCCAAGTTTCACTCTCCAGAACTGAAGGACTCATTCAATATAGAGTTAAAAGGAACAGGTATTGTTATGATTCTATTGCATGTATCAGAAATAATAAGTCCCTAAATTATTATGAAATATATTTGGAAGGGAAGGGGTTCCAAGATAATACAAGTGTTATGCTTTATAGGTTTTAATCATGAGACCTCCTGTAAACCATGGTCCTCAAAGGAGATGTTACAGAATAAGTGTTCCCTTCCACCAGTACTGCATAATACAGACACGAGCTCTGAGTTTATAAAAGCATGGGTACCAATGGTTATATATGCTGCTTCTTCAAGATACTCTTCAAATCCTTCCTTCTATCCACTGGAGATAAATACATTTATAATAATAATTCTGACACTCGATTTCACATTCAAAGCTACCCCAGTTATTTGGTGTTTGAAAGAGTTTGTGGACCAGCTAACAGTCTGACTAGAGGATATGAGTTATGCTTATCTACCTTCATTGAGTTAATTTAGAAATACAAGTTTAGGAATGGTAAGAATTGAAGAATAGACATCTTCACAATATTTTATTAATAGTTATGTTAGCGTTTACAAAAAACAGCAACAACAAAACAACACAAACCTTCCTGCATTTACCTAACAACCAAAAAGATGTGTGTGAATATTAATCTTATTGATGCAGCATCCATTTAAATAGTTGTAGAGGAACATTGATAGGAAAATTATTAAAATATTCACTGCAAAGGACAAAATCCCAATCCAAATGGAATTAATATGCAATTCCTTCTTCACTTTTCTTTTCTGTTTCCTCTCCATTTGCACACACACTTTATCTCTTCCCCCCCCACACACACCCCTTACTTAATTAAAGCGTTAAGTGCAGCTTATGATGCCAATATTTATTAAAAAAAGACAGCAACTGGACAGTCTTTTGGGATGTAACAAGAAATAAATATTAAAAACATCCCAAACCAAACCAAATCACTAAAGTTACTACAATTTGTAAAAAGGAACATCAATAAAAGCAAAAGATAAACCAAACAAACCAGCCATCATTTATGGTTGGTTGAGTAAAACTGCTGACTAGTAATATTCAAAGAGACAAGAATCACATCCTGATTGCTGTGGAACTGGTAACTTCAGCAGAGGACTTTTTCCCTTCTAGGTAAAAGAGATCAATGTCTGAGAGGGGATTAAGAGTTCACAGAGGCATATCATTTACATTCAGGAATGTTTCTTATCTCACTTCTGTAGCAAGGTCTCTGCCTGGTGAAAATGTACAAGCTGAAGAAAGTCATGCTGTCTTTAGTGTAGAAGGATGTTAATAGTCTAGCTTGACTCAGTTATCTCTGAGAATAATTGGGAAAATTCCTGAGCTAGTGAGCCGTGAAACACATATCTCCAAGACAGCTTTGTTTCTAGAAGCCAGATAGTTCTGCTAGCTCTGCTGAGATGCAAATTCAGCAACAGATGACTGAGAGTCAAACACATTATTCTATCAAAGCCTGGTCCCATTTCTGAAGAGCAGGGATTCCTACATACTTTTCTTGGATTGTGTTTGGAAATTCCTCCCTTGTGCGGGAAAACACCTCAGGATTACCCTCTGGAGCTGAATGAAAGTCACTCACTGACATCAATATGGGTAACATCATTTGCTATGAAATAAGCCGTATCTATGAAAAATAATCATTAAACTAGTTTTGAACTGTTTATTCAATTAATAACAAGTAGGAGCTAACTATGTAGTAAATGTTCCTCTAACACATTGCCTACTTAAACAGAAAACTTGTATCTTCTAGTGATGGAGACTGTATATAAAATATATTTCCAATTCCAATCATATCATTATTGTATAGAAAGAAATTACTGTTTTGCTATACTTCCTGAGAGTACCATCATTACTGTGAAGGCAGTGAACAGGTCTTCTTCTGCCACTTTATCTCTAGGGCTGTTCAGGAAGAGGAACCATAGGGAGATCAAAACACACTTTTCCACTGGAGACAAATTGCTACAGAAATACAATAGAAATCCCCTCTTAGTTTCTATCTGTCTCTCACAGGCAAAAGCAATACAGATAAAGAAAAGACATGTTGGAAAGGGTATTTCTGATTCCAGTATGATAATTTAACAAGGCATACTTATGCTATTTCCCTAAAATGGCAGGATTCACACAAACTTTAACCTTTACACAATGATCTTATTACATGTACCATGTACTTAACATTACTGTGCCAATAAGAATTAATATTGTATTTGTTAGTTCTGTTGATATTCAGATGAAAGGTGATCATGATCCAAATAACAGATTAATATCAAAATAACATTTGCAAGAGAACTTCAATTTGGAAAATCATCAAGATGTCACAAAAAGCATAGATTTCTATCTAAATGAAGATGATTCTGGAAAATGTAGCTTATGCATATAAGCAAGCTTCCTGTTGACAGTGACTCAGACTTTGTGAAGTAACATCCAGTAAGCAAGAGACCTTATTTTACAAGTACTTTGACACTAACCAGTGAAAATCCAAAATTAGTTACTATACTAATAAGGAAAGACAAGCAGTTTGTTCTTATCCAGTGTACATCCATGTACTTGAAGAAGTACGTACAGGATGCAAAATATTCATGTATTGAAAAGGAGACTGAACAAATGATTAGAAATTCCTGTTAAGCCATTAAGAGTTACTAAACTGAAGAAGAAATAATTGAACTTGGAGAATGTGCTACATATGATTGTACTGCTTTTATTCTTCTGTAGATGCCTTATGTGTACTCTTTTATATCTCTCATCAGCACTTCTCAAGAAGGCAAATATTCCCTTCTTCCACAAATCTAGCAGTTGAGATGGAGCCTGGTGAAATCACTTTCCTGACCATGAAGCATCTATTCTACCAGGTAGATTCAAAATTTCACTGTAAAATAAAGCTATAATTTCAAGGCAGGATTTGGACATAAGTTGGAAGAGGGAAAAATGCTTCATATTTGAGAAATGGAATTTCTGGTAATCATGTCAAAGAAGATCTTAAATCCAGTCTTGCAGAAATGATGCAAACAAGATTCCAGTAGTTAAGGAAATTAGAGATCAGGGTACTTAAAAACTGAAGATTGAACTTTACCAGGGAAAACTGCAGTCCTAACCTTGAACTGACTGTCCCTTCACAACTGAAGGCAGAACACACAGATTTTTGGGCTGAACTCACCCAGAGGTCTTATTCTGCAAAAGCACATTATTACATCAAACACAGAAATGTGAAGATCAAGATTGTAGGGAAATAAAGAAGTATATAAGAAAAGACATTAAGCAAAACAATGAACTTCAATTTCATGAATATAAAAACTTCCTTTCAAAACCATATTTTATCTTAACAAAACGCAGTAGTATTTTATCACATTATTCTGTATCCACTACAACTATTAACAGTAAAATATTAGCAACTTCTTCCTTTATTTTCAGTGTTCTTTTACAAGCAGCACCAATTACTGTCTGTCTACCAGAAAAGCAGGGCTTATGTAAGAAATGGAAGGATTTGTTCATCTTTTGTGCTGATACTTCTGTAAATTTTGCCCCTTCAATGGAAAGAGGTTCAGGAGTTCCTTTGAGGAAAAACAGTCAATGTTAGAAAGTTCTCTAACATCATCAGTAACCATTGGACTGCAGTGTCAGAAATGTAGTCCTGTGGTCTTCTATGGAGAATCTTACTGAAAGCTTTAATTGAGGAGGCTTTAAAAGAGTATTAAGGCCTCTAGCTGCAGATAGACCACGTGAACAAAGGTGAAAGCTTCCCCATACACATACATGTGTCATGGTTTGACATGATAGCCTTTTCTGGTAAGGGGGAAGGGGATGTAAAGATGGCTCCTGTAAGAAGTTGCTCAAAACTCTCCCCAGGTCTGAGCCAGATCCACTTCTGGGGCTGAGCCAATTAGATGCCTCCACAATCACTTTTTAAGAAAAATCCAGAAGAGGAAGGCTCTTCCTGTTTCTTTTTTTCTTCTGTCACTTCTTTTCTAGCTGGTGGTGGCGCAAGGAGTTGGAAGAGAGAGAAGCAACCATGCAGACCCCAAGGTCAGTGAGGGAAGAGAGGAGGAGATGTGCTGGAGCAGAGACTCCCCTGCATTCTAAGGAGAGGACTGGTGAAGCTGAGATTTATTTGCATTTCATCAAAGACCCTGCACCAGGGGCAGAGACTCATTTTACTAAAGAAGAACCCAAGCCTGGGGCAGTGACTATTGGCAGAAGCTGAAGCTGTTGGGAAGAATCCACACCAGAGAAGTTCCTTAAGGACGGTGTCCTGTGGGAGGTACCCCTTGTCAGAGCAGAGGAAGAATGCCAGGAGTCGTCCTCTTCTGAGAAGACAGAAGTGGCAGAGCTCATCTGTGAGAGACTGACCACATCCCCCTTTCCCTACCCACCCCAGCCCCCCTCCCTGCTGAGCCATTGAGGTGGGAGGAAGTAGAATATCGGGAGCAGGGAGCTGGGCCTGGGAAGAAAGCAGGCATGGGAGAGGGAAATCTTAAAGTACTGATTGTCATTTTCTCATCATTCTACTACCATTTTGCTTTTTGTTCTGTTTCTTGTCCGTAGTAGGAGGAACTTTTCTTACTTTCCTCTCTAAGTCAAGTACTGGAGTCTGTTTTGCCTGGGACCATAATTGGCAGTGAGGTCTCCCTGCCCTTGTCTTAATCCACAACAACCTTAGTTATCCATTTCCTCCTATTTCACTGGGGCCTCTGTCATTCTAACAAGGGTTGGGGGTGACTGGTAGCACCGAGCGAGAGACTGTTGTGCTTCTCTGCTAGCAGGCCAGACCACAATAACATGCAAGATACAAAAACTCAACTAATAATGTGAAATAGGATAAATATTATTTATCTACTTTCTCATCCTGTATAATAGACAAAACAGTGCATTAGAAGTAGATGTCTTAGCAACTGAAATTTTATAAATGCAGCCACTCTTCTCCAGTGGAACTCTACTTACATTAAAATACACAGTACACTGCTCTTAACTCTCCTTAAATTTAGGCTACAACACACAGTATGATCTCCAATTGATCATGTATTTTCCCAAATCACAGTACTGTAGCAAGCAAAAAATATACATCAAATGTGAAATGATCTGTCAGAAAGCTCTTTCTATTAAATTAATGTTTTGTGGGGGTTTTTCTGAGATGAGCTTTGCCTTAAAAGATCATCCCTCTCCTATGTTTGTCTGTCTGCAAATATTAAATTCCTGTCAGTATTTCTATCATCTTGATGAAAAAGGCAGGTGAAAAGCAAGGTCAATTCAGATCTTATAAAAAGTTTTTTATAGAAAGTGATTTTTGTCAGGAAAAGTTAGAAAATTACATAGAGGAAGTAATTGATCCTCTGAGCAGGTCATGGACTGGTTTTAGACAGGTAAACAAATTCTTCTATCTTGACACAGAAAATAATGTAGCTAGCATTGAAACAACATTCCAAGTATTCCTTGATACTTTCATATGAATACAAGACCTTTTAGTTTCACTTTCTAAAGCCTGAACTAGATCTGTAGTGCAAAAAGAGAGAGCAAGAGAGAGATGTGCCAACAAAGGAACAAGTAGATATCTATACTGAAAGTAAACCAAAAGTAACCCTGTAGTTGGAAGAAATGGTGCAATACATCTGCAGATAATTATTCTTTAAATATGTACACATCAAAGAAAGGAAGAAAAATTCATTTTCAAAGACAGAGTACCGAAGCATAACAAAAACTTCTTAAAATTGGCATCACTACTTTCTCTACTGGCTTCCTGCACAATTTAAAAGGCATAGGGGAGGAATGTCTTTCTAAACCCATGATGAATCTTGTTGTAGCAAATGACCAGTTAACTCAAAACTACTGAAGTCCCAGGATTTTATAAAAGCCTCCAGCACCGTTCCTTGTCTCTTTTTAATGTTGAAGGTTTCTTTCACAATGAGATAATTAATCAGGTCTCTAGAACAAATATAACTTTATAGTCATAAATGCAAATCATAAGCTTTGTGTCTATCCACTGACTCCTAAATCTCTTAACTCTTGCACTAATTAGTTTCTTGTTGATACAAATAAAAATAAATCCAATCTCCTTGAAGTTCCCACTTAGAGTTTCTCTAGCAACACACTAACATTGAAGGGGATCAGCAGAGCACTCCCTGAGTATGGAAAGGTCTCACTCCATCTCAATTCAAGCAGACAGAGTCAAGAAGGAGTAATATCAGGTTTCCAATACTCCACAGCTAGCACATGTTCTGGGGAGGAAAACCTGCTAATTAACAGAGATCCCCAGCTGACAGCAGTCTATGCCAGAGAATGGTGGAGGTGTGAGGAGTTTCCTCACAGTTCACTTCTCTCATTTTTTATAGTGCTCACAGTCTGAGACTTGGCAAAACAGAGTTTTGGCAATGAGGTTTCACAAGCAGCTATATATTTCCAAAAGTTTCTCAGTATTAGCCATCAATGTCAGAAAGCAAAGAAAAGGAGTAAATTAGGGCACAAGTAGCTCTGGCTAATACATTAAATGCAAAGTAGCCCACAAATTATAGTATTTGGTTCTGACTCAAAATATATCTCATTTTCAATCTTTTCATAACTGTTATACATATGAGTTTAGGCTAGTTTCTCTTTGGAGGTCAGTTTTTGTTATTGAAGGAAGCCTATAAATTCTATTGCTGATAGAAGTATTTACCATCAGGTTTGCTGCTATGACAGGGGCCTTACAGTACAGTATGAAGGTTAAAATAAAATTTAAAAGAAACTAGAATTTCACAAGTAATAGAAGTTTTATATTGAAATATTTTTGTGAACTAAGTTAACACCAAAATACGCATGTTTAAGAGACTTGTTTCAGTAAACACAATCAAATGTAATTGTTTAGTACACCATTGAATGTTCACTTTTTGTCCTTAATTAAGAGAATTTTTTCCACTTTTAGGTTAAATCAAACAGATTCTCACAAAAATATCTGTAGGACAGAAAAGATTTTATATTATGAGAAATACGTCATGGAAGAATATTTTATACTAAGAATTTTTTTAAATTTTATATTAAGAAAAATATGATTCACCAGAAGCTGTTAGTTTAGAGTACATTATTGGAATTAACATCCTCTTTAGCAATAATCCACATAAACAGATCTAACAAAATATTTACCAGATATACAGGAAAAATTCAGCAAACTGTGCTCCTTTTTTAATATTTTTTTATATTTATGTTAACACAGTGAGATTTTGAAACTTGGAGAATTGGCTCCCTAGATTATGATAAATGAGTTGTGCCTGTCCTCCTTGAGTGTGTGAGGAATATTTATCAACTTCCAGGCAAACACAACTTTCCTTTCCTTGCCTTGCCTTTCCTTTCCTTGCCTTTCTGTTGTTGTTGAGCAAGCAATATTCACTCAAAGACATAGAGGGTCTAAGTAATGCACGTGCAGAGATGTACAGGGGCAACGTAGTGCAACCACCAGAGCTGACTCGAAGCCACCCTTCCTTTGCTAGCTACCTCCTTATATGCTGCTTCTGCCCATGAGATCACCCAGGGCCCAATTGATTAACTTGCAGCACCTGTTTCTGAAGTAGCATGCCAGCTGCATTAACTTATCCCTACCATCTTTATTCAAGCTGGCTGGTCCAAGCTACGTCTGTGCCTACAATTCCCCCCTTTTTCTTTTTTTGAACCAGCCAGCCTTTAGCAACACATTTCAAAATTAAAGGTACATGAAGAAAACATAAATATTTTTACCCATGGCCATGAGTTTACAACAAAAGGTCAATAACAGCTACATCGCTGAACAATACAATACAGAAATCCATAAAGTCAAAATAAACAATCTGATATGTGTTGGTAGGAGGGACGCACACTGGCAGGAAGGGATGAGGTCTTGGTAGCTCCACTGATATTTCTTTTTCCTGATGTAGTTCTGGACTTTTCTTCAGATCCTTTAGCATGCTGATCTGTGAGCATTATCAATAAGATGGAAATATCTCTTCATCTGTTGGTCATGTTAAGTTCTTTAATTCTTTTATAGCTGAAGGAATTTACAGCAGCCTAAGTGGTGCCACAGTTGCGAGGGTTTACATTTTAATAGAGTGATGGATTGAGGGTGGATCACTTGGTTCTTTCCTCAAGATTGTTTTTTCCATTGGTCTTACAGTTAAGTCCTTTCTGTTGATGTGGCTTGATCCATTTTGCCGGAATCCATCGGGGACCTTGATCTGTAATGACACAAGCATAGCCTCTTCCCCACATTAACAGATCTGCAGGTCCTTGCCACTCTCCAGTAGTGGGATTCTTATACCAAACTTTAGGTTTGTCAGTAAAATCCAAATCCCGACTCATTTGGGCAAAGTGTGTTAATGCTGGTGGTTCATTCCGGTTTGCCACAATTCTGAGATGATTCATTGTATAAAGGGCTTTCATTAGTCTGTCTTGAGGGCTTACCCCCTCTTCCCCCATTTTTTGTTTTTCTAGAAGGCCTTTTAAGGTTTGATGTGTCCGTTCAATAATGGCTTGACGGGTGGAATTTCCTGGGATTCCAGTAGTATGTTTAACACCCCATAAGTTTAGAAACTTACGTGTTTTACTGGCTATGTATCCCGAGCCATTATCAGTTTTTATCTCTCTTGGAACACCAAGGACTGCAAAGCAACTCCTCCAATGTCTTATGACGTCTCGAGAACTGTCACTGGTTAAGGCTGTGGCCCAAACCATGGCTGAATAAGTATCAGTAGTAACATGTATACGTTTAAATCGTCCAAAAGGAGCATAGACAGTGATATCTGATTGCCATATACCTAATGGTGCCAGACCCCTGGGATTGACTCCTACTCCTAGGCCGATCTGATTCTGGCATGCAGGGCACGTGGAAACAATACCCTGAGCGTCCGATATGGTCAGGTCAAACTGCTTTGCCAGCATTTTCGCACTTTGATGAAAAAAATCGTGCGATCTTCGGGCTTGAGAAAATTTGTCAATTATTGGCCCCGTAGGTATCAATAAAGGAGCTGCCACTATCTTGTCAACAATTTCATTGCCAACTGATAGGCCATCTTTTAAGCCCGAATGGCTTCGAATATGTCCAATATAATAAGCAGTTTGCCATTCATTTATCTGATGCCAGAGTCGCAGAAATAAGTTATACAGATTCTGATTAGAGATTTCTTTCAACAACGCTCTCTCTAATCGAGTGACAGCATCGACCACATAGAGGGAATCGGAGATGATGTTTAATGGGACGTCTGACCATTTCTCAAAAGTTTTAACTACAGCCATCAGTTCCAGCAGTTGAACTGAACTGCCTGGGGAGTGGACAGTTAGATTTTGCCATTTCCATTTTCCCACCAAACCACTCCTGCTTTGGCTTGGATCTTACTGGTGTCAGTAAAAACAGTCAGGCCTTTAACGGGTACTGCTGATCTCAACGGTCGGTCTTCCATTTGAAATTTAACAGAAAACAATTTATGGGCCGGATAATGATTATTTATAGTTCCTGGATATGACAATAAGGCCCACTGTAGTTCATCAGATTGTTGCAGTGCCCAGTTCAAGAACTCATCTGTGAGAGGAACGAAAATGATGTCTGCCTCAGTCCCTGCTATTTCCAGCACACGTTTCCTGGCCTTAACTATTATTTTTGCAATTGCCTCAAGCCTCGTGGTAATTGTTTTTTGCAAATTATATGGCAAAAATATCCACTCCAACATCCTCAATGGGTCTTTCGCTGCTGAATCCCATTGCATCAAGATTGCCATTACATGCTGGTTTTGACTTATCACAGCAATGTTAATTGACAAGTCAGGATCATATCGGTGACTGTAGTTATTGACTATCTTGCTTCCTATTTTTTCTATTGCTTGGATTTGCTGCCGAGACAGTTTTCGTGCACTATCAGCCTCTACTGAGCCCTTTAACAAAGGCATTAGTGGCGAAAGATCCTCATTTGTGATACCACATATGGTTCGTACCCATTGGATATCACCTATCAGCTTTTGAACGTCTGTTAACAATATCTGTTTTAATTGCCACCTTCTGAGGATAAATGCGCGCATCAGTGATAATATTACCTAAATATTTCCAAGAGGCGTGCATTTGTACCTTCTCTGGCGCGATTACCAACCCGGAGTTGCTTAACTGCCGGTTCACTTCTTGTAGAATGCGATGCTGGTCCAGGTCTTTTCCTGCAATCAAGATGTCATCCATATAATGGTAAAATAAGACACGAGGGTATTTTTTGCGCAGAGGTGCCAGCGCCCAGGCAACATAAGTTTGACAAATAGTTGGTGAGTTCTTCATTCCCTGAGGTAAAACAGTCCATTGATATCGTTTTGCTGGCTCTTGTTTGTTAATCGATGGTACTGTAAAGGCAAACTTCTCACTGTCATCCTCATGTAGGGGAATTGTGAAAAAACAGTCCTTTAAGTCAATCACCAACAGGGGCCACTCTTTTGGAAGCATTGCAGGAGAGGGTAATCCTGGCTGTAAAGCACCCATGTCCTGCATCACTGCATTAACAGCTCTTAAATCATGTAACAGCCTCCACTTCCCTGATTTTTTAGGGATAGTAAAAATTGGTGTATTCCATGGACTGGTGGATGGCTTAATATGACCCTTCTCTAGTTGTTCATTTACTAATTCATGAATGTGGGCGAGCTTTTCTTTGCTTAGCGGCCATTGATCAATCCAAACTGGTTTATCTGTTAGCCAAGTTAACTTCAGGATTGGTCGCCCATCAATGGCCGCCATTAAAAATTTTCATTTGACAAACGAAAGCCCATTTGGCTTAAGGCGTCTCTACCCAAAAGCCAAACTGAAGTATTCATTACATAGGGCCTAATTTGCACACATCTATTCTCTTCGCCCTGTATACATACCGAAATCAGGTCTGTGCTAATTTTTGTCATCTGTATTCCTCCTACTCCAACAACAGGGGTGTCTAAATTCTCTAAAGGCCAGCTTTTTGGCCAATAGGATAATGGAACAATAGTAACATCTGCTCCCGTATCCAGTAATGTGTTGTACCCAACCATGTGTTCACCATTTGGATGTTGGAATACAACCGTCTGAGTGGGCTTTCCCTGTGAAAGCGGCACCGCCAGTCTTACCTCAGGTACTCCAGTGGATCCAAAACCACCGCCTCGACGCTTACGACTTCCTGTGAAAGGAACTTTAGCCCTGAAAGGAACTAATTGCGCTATTTTAGTTCCTTTAGGTATATGAACTGGTGGCTGCCAAACTTTAACCATTATTCCAATATTTCCTTCATAGTCTGCATCAATTACATCGGGGAGCACAAAAATACCCTGTCGAGAGGCCGATGACCGTCCTAAAAGCAAAGCTCTTAATCCATAGCCAAGGGGTCCATTAACGTTAGAGGAGATAATTGTTACCTCTGTGTTGTGGATGGTTACATCTACTGCTGTTTCCACATCCACTCCTGCGCTTCCTGCAGTGGCTGATCTGAGGCCATCCAGGCAGCTCTTGGTGTTGAAGGGCGTTTTTGTGTCATCGCGCTCACCCTTTTTGCGCTCGTCAACCCGTTTCCCTTATGCATTGTATGTCTGGCCACTCGAGAGCGGCACTCAGTGGCTCTATGGTCAAACTTGCCACATCTGTAACAATTACCATGAAATCTGCTGTTGGACCCAGATGGCCTGGCGGAGCTGTTTGTCCATACCAATGGTCTGGACCGACATTGATTTTTCACGTGTCCTATTTTTCCACAGTTAAAGCACTTTGGCCTCCGATCTCCTTTGTGGGCTTGAACTAAGGGTTTCAATGCTGTTGCCATTGCCTCAGCTAAATGTGCTGACGATCCTACCCTAGAGCAGGCTTCTATCATGTCGACCAAAGTTGCTGTCCGCGGGAGAGCGTGCAGGATCTTTTTGCAGTCATGATTAGCGTTAGCAACTGCTAAGTGTAATCCTATTTCCGCCTTTACTTCAGCCGACATGTTTGGTATACGATCCAGAGCTGCTCTTAGACGGTCTAAGAAGGTCATGAAAGGCTCATTAGGTTTTTGAATAATAGTTGTATATGAGGGAACTGGCACCCCTATGTCAGGAACAATCTTAAATGCTTGACGTGCCAGTGTCTGTGTTTGCTGCAAGATAGCTTCATGCAGTCGGGCTTGTACCTGAGGATCAGCAAATGGTCCTTTACCCAGCATCATGTCTGCTGTGACGACTCGCCGCGGATCTCCCTGTTGTAAGTCCATGTTTTCCACCACTGTCAGATCAACTCTTTTTTCCCATTCAGGCTCCCATAGTAATACCTGAGTGGGCTTCAGGAAGGTTTCTGCTAGCTTCCGGCAGTCAAATGGAGTCATTAACCCACTGGCGAAAATATGATCCAGTAACGTTTGAACGTATGGGTTGGACAAGCCATATTGCATTACAGCTTTCTGGCCTTCTCTTACCAATTTCCAATCTAAAGGTGCCCATTGTCGTTTTCTTTGTGCTGTTATTACTGGAAAGGCTTGTGGAATAAATTCGCCTTCGATTACTGCATCACGTATGAGGCCTCTCCATTTCTTAGCCGGATCATAGTCATCTGGCCGAGGATCTCTGAGTACCTGTGGGGATGAAACTTTAATCTTTGTTTTGGTTAATTCATTAATTCGTTCCAACAGTTGATTAGCTGTTGCTTTTGGTTTTTCTATCAGTTCCTCCAACTGGGCCAAAGTGTGTTTCATATCTTCTCCGTGTTGTATTAACTCTTCCTTTAATAATTGTCTTTGTTGATCTTCACTAGAAGTTGGGGGTGATGATGGCAGAGGAATACACTCAGGGATTGATGAGCTCAGGGGCAGCGGCATATCCACAGTATCATTTGTAAAACGTACCTTTTGTTCTCTGTCAGGTACCCCTTCAGGTATAGCAGAAGGATGGGATGGGGCAGGATGGTGAAGGGTGGGTGGGAGGGGAGGAGAAGCAATGTGTGTATTCGGCTCCTGGAACGGTGCTCTAGGGGGTTCTGGGGGAGGTGGGCTCACATCCATGCTCTCCTCTTCCAGAGGTGGAGCCGAGGGTATTACGACATTATCCCCTCCGAAGAATCTCTGAGTATTTTCTTCTAGAGGTGGAGCCGATGGTACTATAAAGTCACCACCTCCAAAGAATCTTTTAGCATCTACCGGGAACGCAGATGGTACAGCAGTTTCTGCATTCATGGCAGCAGCTGCAGCACGCTCAGCTTCTAGCTGGTGTATAATGGATGATACCAATTTACACAAGCCAATAGCATTATTCAACATGTCTCCTAGGTTTTCCCAGTGTCCTTTTTCATATACTTCTTGGGGGGAAGCAAAGAGACCTACTTCCTGTCCCCATCTTACAAGTCTTAGCAAATCCTCTCTTTCATAATTGAATCCTTTTTCCACAAGGATATGCTGGAGGGTGTCAATAGGATTTTCCTCTTTGCTTAGCATTTTTCCCATTATATCAGTTTACTCAGATCACTTGCCTTTTCCAGCAGGAATCCAAGTGCTTTTCTGCCGAGGATCAGTGAATCACGTCGGGGTCACCAAACGTTGTTGTTGAGCAAGCAATATTCACTCAAAGACGTAGAGGGTCTAAGTAATGCACATGCAGAGACGTACAGGGGCAACGTAGTACAACCACAAGAGCTGACTCAAAGCCACCCTTCCTTTGCTAGCTACCTCCTTATATGCTGCTTCTGCCCATGAGATCACCCAGGGCCCAATTGATTAACTTGCAGCACCTGTTTCTGAAGTAGCATGCCAGCTGCATTAACTTATCCCTACCATCTTTATTCAAGCTGGCTGGTCCAAGCTATGTCTGTGCCTACACCTTTCCTT
Organism: Colius striatus; assembly: GCF_028858725.1. Taxonomy (NCBI): domain Eukaryota; kingdom Metazoa; phylum Chordata; class Aves; order Coliiformes; family Coliidae; genus Colius; species Colius striatus. The sequence goes on from NC_084790.1 coordinate 20,474,578, forward strand.
TCCTTTCCTTTCCTTTCCTTTCCTTTCCTTTCCTTTCCTTTCCTTTCCTTTCCTTTCCTTTCCTTTCCTTGCCTTGCCTTGCCTTTCCTTGCCTTTCCTTGCCTTGCCTTGCCTTGCCTTGCCTTGCCTTGCCTTGCCTTGCCTTTTGCCTTGCCTTTTGCCTTGCCTTTTGCCTTGCCTTTTGCCTTGCCTTTTGCCTTTTGCCTTGCCTTTTGCCGTGCCTTTGCCTTGCCTTGCCTTTTCCTTACCTTGCCTTGCCATCCCATCCCATCCCATCCCATCCCATCATTTTCCTCTTCATTTCCCCTTCTTAATCCTGTTGTTGTCAGAATTGCAAGACTTTGAATATTTTGATTTTTGGGGTTTTTATTTAAATAGCTTTTGTATCTGTAAAATTCTTGATCAAATTTGAGTCATGTATCTTCATAAACCAACATTTTAATATACTTGGATTGGTCAAAGCTTAGAAAACTCTTGTGAAATCTGTGGCAATTGATTTTCTTTTCAATATTCTAAAATGAGGGGAGGAAATAGGAAAGACTACACCATAATTCTGAAATACATTATTATTATTTTGTGTTAACTTTCATGACACTGTATGATCATACACCATAAATCACTAGGAGAAAAATGAAATCAGAAACACGATTTTTTTCTGTGAATTGGATGGGAGAGTCAGGTTTGATTTTTTCTTTTTTCTTTTTTTATTTAAGTAGTATTCTGGCACTGAGAACAACTGTAAAAGAAATATCTTTGGTAAAGAAGAAAAATTACATCCATGTCAGTTTGATCCTTGCACAGAACTGTTAGCAGACATAGCTCTAGTCATTTTTGGTGTTTCAGAGATAATATCTCAAAATGAGAAGCAGCATAGGAGAAGCTTCAGTGACCTTTAACTCCTCCATCCAAACCTAATACATTTTAAAACATTTATCTTTCCCGGTTAAGCCCAATGATTCTGACAACTGAGAGTTCAAGGCAGACATGTATCGGAGACAGTATCAAAAAGCAGTAGCTACAGTCTATCAAAGCTACCTCATTGTCATGCAGAGCATAATTAGAAGATTAGCAAAAGGTATCCACTGTGCAGGTACTAAAAGGCCAGCTCTGTGTGAAATTGTCTTCCTTGACACAGGCAGTTGTCTAAGCACGGAGATGGTGACACTGATAACAGGCAGGTAGCTATAGAGGAACTTTTTTCAATGACAGAACAAACAATGTGTTCTTTACTTGCAATGCCTTTGATTGGTAATATTGTAAATTTTGTATATTTTTATAGTGATGATTAAATTTAAATTTCCCAATTATAATTAGGAAAACTTAAACTAATGAAGAAGTTAGACCCTATATGTTTTCTACAATGAGAGTCTTCCTGAAAAAGAACATAAAGAAAAAAAAGCAGCATTCCAGATTAGCACTGTTACACTTGCAATTTACTTTTAAATACCAAGGAGAAAGTCAGATAAGGCCCATGTATCAGGTTTTTAGAAACCATAGACTGAAGTCATCCTCTGTTTGTGTAGGGGAAAATTTGATAATCATGGATGGGTCACAATGTTTGCTATGCTCTGCAACTGGAGATGATTTTCACTACAGAAAGAAGCATGATTCGATATCAAAGAATTAATGTAAACACAATAATTTAGAGGCTGTTTCTGAGAAAAATTGCTATTCATGTTTAGTGCACCCTGAGTTTATTCTCAATGGTAGACCAGAAGTATTTAACATTTCAAATGACTAGTTTTGAGAATCAAAAGTATCAGCATACGTTGAAATACAATGATTATTCAGTAATAAATTAAGAGTAAGCATCTTTCACTTATCACTGAATTTTTTTCCATCCAGTATTGGAGGCATGCCAGAGAAAACAAGTAGCTAAAGATTTCCTGAACAGTGATAGGAACATCAAAGTGTGGGCTGGAATATGGACCAAAACAGGTATGAGTGAGACTTGGTTTGCCTGGGAAGTACATGTGCTTTGCCATGTGATGAAACCATCTAAATAAGTACAATTTACCGTAAACATAGTTACATAGTTTTGTCCCTGCAGCTCCAAGTAGACAACAATTCCAGAGAGAGCAAGAGGCAGGCAATATATGAGAGGCAAAGAGGAGAAAGCAGTGATGTGAAAGAGGAGACAATAAAGTTTTCTGCATAAGTAAGTAGATGATTATTGCTAAGAAATCTGTACTTGGCTGGTTTGAAACTATGTGATGGTTTTTGTCCTAGCTGGATACCAAGTGCCCATCGAGTTGTTCTATCACTCCCCCTCCTAAACCTGACAGGGGAGAGAGAAATATAATAAGAGTTTGATGAGTTGAGATAAGGACAGGAAGGTCACTTGGCAATTAGTGTCACAGGAAAAACAGATTAAACTTGGAGAGAAAATGTTTGATTTACTAATGAACAATCCAAACAGAACAGGGAAATGAGAAATAAAACTGAATCTTAAAATACCTCCCTCCAACCTTCTGTCTTCCCAGGACTCTCTCTCCTTACTCCACAGGGGATGGAGATTAAGGTAATTTCATCACAGATGGACTTTGCTGCTGCTTCTTCTCAAGGGGAGGCCTCTACAAACTTCTCCAACATGGATTCTTTCCATGGGCTACAGTTCTTCACAAATGCTCTGGCATGGAGCTTCCCATGAGGGCAGCTTTTCACACACTGCCCCAGCATGAGTCATCCATGGGGAGAACAGTCATTCAAGAACAGAATGCTACAGCTTAGGTACCCCACAGGATCACAAGTCACGACAGAAAATGTGCTCTCTAACGTGGGCTCCTCCCTTTCCATAGATTGCCAGGTCCTACAAGGAACTTGCTCCAACAGAAGCTTCCCAAGAAGTCACAGCCTCCTTCAGGCATCCACCTTCTCCAACATGGGCTCGTTCATGGGCTGTAAATGGATCTCTGCTCTTCTATGGACCTCCATGGACTGCACAGGCACAGTTTCCTCATCATAGTTTGCACCACAGGTCACTGGGGAATATTTCTTCAGGGGCCTCAGCACCCTTCTTCCCCTCCTCCTCTGATTTTGGTGTTTGCAGGGTTATTGTTACATTCTCACTCCCTTAGGTTGTTGCTGCAACTTAGCATCTGCACAACAACTTCTTCCCCTTCTCAAATACATTATTCACACAAGCGTCAAGGGTAAATCCCACCCAGTTGGCTTCCTCTTGAATTGCCTGTACACCAATGCAGGCAACATGGGAAATAAACAGGAGGAGCTGGAAGTCTGTGTATGGGCAAGGGCTATGATCTGGTGGCTATTGCAGAGACCTGGTGCGACAGTTCATATGAGTGGAATGTGGTCATGGATAGCTTTGTCATTTTTAGGAAAGACAGGCCAGCCAGGTGAGGTGGTGCAGTTACACTTTATGTGAAAGAGCAGCTGGAATTCTGTCCAGGTGAGGATGAGGAGCAAGTTGAGAGTTTGTGAATGAGAATTAAGGGGCAGACTAACATTATAGCACTGTTATGGGTGTCTCTTACAGGCCACCTGATCAGGATGGGGAAGTTGACGAGGCCTTCTACAGGTACCTGACAGTAGCCTCAAAATCACCAGCCCTGGTTGTCATGGAGCATTTCAACTACCCAGACATCTGCTGGGAGACCTACACAGCTAGTCACTTATAGTCCAGGAGGTTCCTTCAGAGGTAATAACTTCTTGATGCAAATGGTGGATATGCCAACTAGGAGAGGAGCACTACTGGATCTTGTACTCTCAAGTAAGCTGGATCTAGTTGAAGTGGTAAAGGTTGAGGGCAGCCTTGGCTGCAACAACCATAAGATGGTGGAGTTTATGATCCTGTATGTTAGGAACAGAACACCAAGCAGGATCACAACCCTGGAATTTGGAAGAGCCCATATTGGCCTTTTCGAACAATTATGAGACATGTTGTGGGACAGAGGATAAATAGGCCCAAGATAGTTGATCTCTATTAAAAGATCACTTTTTTCAGGCTCAGTATCAGAGCATCCCAGCAGGTAGAAAATCAAGAAAAAGAGTCAGATCTCCATGGTTAAACAGGGAACTATAGGTCATGGAAGGAAGGTATGACACTTGGGATGAATATAAGGCTGTTATCAGAGGATGTTGTAGGGAGGCAACTAGGAAAGCTAAAGCTTCATTGGAGTTGTACCTTGTAAGGGAGGTCAAGGACAAGAAGAAGAGCTTCTTCAAATCTATAGCAGATAAAAGTAATGCCAGAAGCAATGTAGACCCACTGTTGAATGAGGCAGGTGCCCTGGTTACAGAGGATACAGAGAAGGCAGAGTTACTGAATGCCTTCTTTGCCTCTTCTGGAGACTGTCCTCAGGAGCACCAGACTATGGGGGAAGTCAGGTTAAAGGAGGAGTTTTGTTTGATTAATGAGGACTGGGATAAGGATTAGTTGAGCAATCTGGATATACATAAATCCATGTACATGATGAGATGCCCCCATGAATGCAGAGGGAGCTGATGGAAGTCATTGCTAAAGCACTCTCCATCATCTTCAGTAAATCATGGAGAACAGGAGAGGTGCCTGAGAACTGGAGAAATGTAAATATCACTCTAGTCTTAAAAAAGGGAAAAAAAGTAGGAGCAGAGTAACTACAGAGTGGTCAGCCTCACCTCCATCCCTGGAAAGGTGATGAAACGACTTATCCTGGGTGCTGTCTCCAGGCATTTAAAGGGCAAGAGGGTCATTGGGAGCAGTCAACATGGCTTTATCAAGGGGAAGTCATGTTTGACAAGCCTGATAGCCTTTTATGAAGATGTAACCAGGTGGATAGATGGTAGTAGTGCAGTGGATGTGATTTATCTTGATTTCAGTAAAGCATTTGATACCTTCTCCCAGAGTATCCTCACAGTAAAACTGAAAAAGTATGTGCTGGATGATCAGGTAGTGAGGTGGATTGTTAACTGGTTAAAGGGAAGAAGGCAGTGAGTGGTGATCAATGAATGGGGAAGGATCTAGTATCTAGTGGAGTCCCTCAGGGGTCAGTGCTGGGACCAATACTGTTCAATATATTCATTAATGATCTCAAAGAGGGAACAGAGGGCTCTGTCAGCAAGTTTACTGATGATGCTAAACTGAGGGGAGTGGCTGACACACCAGAAGACTGTGCTGCCATTCAAGGAGACCTGGATATGCTGGAGGGTTGGGCAAGGAGAAATCTGATGAAATTCAACAAGGACACGTGTAGAGTGTTTTACTTGGGAAAGAATAACCCCATGTACCAGTACAGGCTGGACAATGAACTCTTAGAAAGTAGTGTAGGGGAAAGGGACCTGGGGTTTTTGATGGGCAGCAGGATGACCATCAGCCAGTAATGTGCCCTCGTGGCCAGGAAGGCAGGCCAATGGCATCCTGGAGTGTATTAGAAGGGCTGTGGGCAGTAGGTCAAGAGAAGTTCTATTGCACTCTATTCTGACTTTGTGAGAATGCATCTGGAATACTGTGTTCAGTTCTGGGCCCCTCAGTACAAGGATAGGGAGCTGCTGGAGAGTTCAGTGAAGAGCCATCAGGATGATGGAGTGGAGCATCTCCCTTATGATGAAATGCTGAGGGAGCTGGGGCTCTTTGGCTTGGAGAAGAGGAGACTGAGGGGTGTTCTCATTAATATTTACAAATATGTAAAGAATGAGAGTCAGGACGACGGAGCCAGGCTCTTATCAAGGATGTTCAATGATAGGACAAGGGGCAATGAGTCTAAGCTGAAATATAAGAAGTTCCCAAGAAACACAAGGAAGAATTTCTTCACTGTGAGGGTGACAGAGCACTGGAATGGGCTGCCCAGATGAGTTGTTGAATCTCCTTCTCTGAAGACATTCAAAATCCACCTGGACAAGTTCCTATGTGATCTACTCTAGATGGTCTTGCTGTGGCAGAGGGGTTGGACTAGATGATCTTTCAAGGTCCCTTACAACCCTTAAGATTCTGTGATTCTGTGTTATCTCAATCATCAGTTGGCCAGACCTTGGTCAGCTTTGGTTTGATCTTAGAATTGTCAGTGGCTCTATCAGCTAAAAGGGAAGCTTCTATCAGCTCTTTGTTTAAAGACTCCACCCTGTAGCTCCCCTGCAACTAAAGACTGGACCTGGCAAACCACTGCACTGGCATAAACAAAACCACAGCAACTGTTCATAATGTGTCAATTACCCATCAGATATTATTAAATCTTTGCTGTCAAATGATTGATAGTATGAGAGAACTAGGAATAGTTATCATAAAGATGCTGTTAGTATAAGTTAAGAACACAAAGTTTCACAGAGCTACACTCAAGAGACCTTGTTATCAATTCATTTTTCAAGAATTAATAAGGAGAAAAACTTATCACAAGCATTTGTCAATTATAGAAATTCTGATAATATCAGTGTAGACACACTTCTAAAAATTTCAGCATCGACTAAGAAAAAATCAGGTCAGATCTCTGGTTCAAAAGTAAGATTAAATTTGTACTTACCTTTAAATTAAATCTTCTCATACTGAACATGGGCAGTGTAATAGAATTTAGTGTTTGTGTTCACCTCCATGTCTTGAACATTAAAAAAACCAAACAACTGGATTTCAAATACAGGTATCTTAGTCAAGGAAATTCAGGTTTCTTTTCATAAGTGAATGTCCTCTCTCTGAAAATACAGTTTTAAAATGTACGATTAAGTTACTTTTTCCATTAACTTGTGTTACATTATAAAAGGTGAATGAAAGAGGGAAAAATGTCAGAGTTGGTCCATCAGCCTAGTCCTATTGAACTCAAAAAGCTACTTACATTCAAGCTAATTGTATTGAGCAGCACAAGCTGTATCAAAAGGTTTTCAAAAGTTTATCTTTGCAAAGATAAACTATAGAGAGCTAATTCCTAATTTTCACTCTTCTGCTTAATCTAAAGTCTGTGGATCTCACATTTGCAGTTATAACAGAGAAAATGAAATTAATTATAAAAGAACTGTTTTGCTTTCCTATAAAGCATGAGGGATATGCTATATTTCTGAAACATGGAACTGAATCAGTCATTTGCAATTTTATCATTTTTACATAACTAGTAATTAATTAGCATAATTACAAAAGTGGATCTTGGGAAAACAGAAATTGTCATCTCATGTCATGTGGACTGTATGTCTAATTCAGTATCATATCTCTGACAGTAGACAGTGTTTTGGATATGACTGAAGGAAGTCCAAGACACAACTGTGTGTTGTAAGAGAAGGTGTTGCACTTGAAAGTTCTGAGTAGTTTGATATCCTACCACAGGTTCAAAAATTACATTATACTACATTATTTCTCTAAATGGTCTTACAAAACAATATCATTGTAAACCCATTTCTCCATCTCCTAAAACAGTTCCTATAGTATGGATGAGGTTCTATGTCTTTGAGCAAAGCAATGGAGTGAAAGTTTAAGCTTTACTTTCTTCCCGATTTTAACCTCCAAGTCAGAATGGAAGTGGACAGACATCGTAGGAGCAATCTTCTCTTCTGCTGATAAATGGTGGTTGACAGAGTCCTTCAGTGATGTGTACAAGCTTACTTTCTACTTATCTCTGCAGAGTATCTTATTTGCTTTCTTCTAGTGAAGCTACTGTTTTCAAAACAATTTTTAATTATTGTAGCAAATAGTCCCAAGCAACAATAAAGAAGAAACTCTTGAAAAGTGAGTCATGTATTTACAGTTTTTGTCTGGCACCTACTGAAGTCAAAGTAAAGTAGTCCATATCAAGAGTGGAATAGAATTCAAGTTAAGATATTCAATATGAGAACAAACATTGAAATTAAGTCACTGACGTTTCGAAAATTGTAAAGGTGGGAGTGGGGAGGATTCTGTAATATATCTTAGCTTTACCTCTCTGTAGTATTTGCTTCTGAAGAGGAATCAGGTCAAAAGGATTTAATTCAACTCCTCTTTACTTCACCTCTGAACAGACATATTGACTAAAAAAAGAAAATTCTTATTAGAACTAATAGTATTGGTTAGGTCTAATCTGGTGTTTGTCCTGGTCTAGGCCCATCAGGGAACAAAAGACCACAGTTAGCCTCAAATACCAAAGACCTGAGAATTGCCAAAGGGCAGGGAGAGATTAATTGTCCCTTAAGGTTCAGGACAAAACACATCAGGCTACTCAGCCTGGGGAAGAAAACAGAAAAAAATTAGAATGTAATACCAACTAAAGCATAACCATAAAACCTCAAAACACAACCAAAACAAAACAACACAGATAGGTACAATGATGAAGAATCCAACCAGCTCTTTAAGACCATCTTCTCCTCACCCCTTCCTTTTTCCTGGGCTCAAGGTCCTGATCCCAGTGTTTTTACATCCTCCCAACTGAACAGCTCGGAGGGGCAGTGAATGGAGATTTCAGTCAGTCTATTCCTGATAGCTTCTGCCATTTATCTCTCCTCAGGACAGGTGGGGTCTGCACCAATCCTCCCTGCACCTCCATGGGATACCTCACTCACATGACAGCCGTGCACAGGCTGCTCCAACGTGTGTTCCTCCCAAAGGCTGCAGCTCCTCTCTGCCTCTCGCGTGGGGCTGCTCTTGCAGCCCACAGGCTCTCCAGCACAGCCTGCGCCATGGCCGCCTCCTCACACAGTCTTTCACCTGTCCGGGTGCACTCATACGGAGCTGCTGGTGGCTCTCAGTCCTGCCATGGCCCTGCATGAGTTGTAGGGGTACAGTCTGCAATTCTTACCACAGGCTGTAGAGGGGTCTCTGGTCTGGTGCTCCTCCTTCCTTCCTCCTTCTCTGACTGTGGGGTCCTTGTGGTCGCCTCTATCTTGTACCACACTTACACTTCCTGCAAGCACTTTAAATTCCCATCCCTAAATAGTGATTGCACAGGCGCCAGATTGGCCCAGCCAGGCCAGAGGTGGGTCTGAACCCAGGAGCCAAGGGAGAGTCCAAAAACTCTTTACTAGGTCTTCACTGCAACCGGCTCCCCCTGTTACCAAACTCTTTACTAAACCATGACAGTGTTATTCCTAAAGTTTTTAAAAGCCAAATTGATATAAAAAGAGTGTAGAAAAAGTGTAAAAATATGTAGACTATTTAAATAAATCTAGTAACATTTTTTAATTAAAATCAGAATCAGTTATTCTCTAACAACCTACAGTATGATCTATCACAAATGTACAAATGTCTATTTTCAGAACAGGAATTCACTTTTAACTAAAATCTTTCAAATCCTTACAATCACAAATCCTTTGAACAGGTATGCAAACATACACTGTAGAAAACCATTCTAGCTATTTTCAGAATTTTTGAAAACAAAATATTATAAATTTAAAGTATTGCAAATTTCCTCACTTTTTCTAAGGGAGAAATGAAAAAATGAAAATTTGCTGAAGCTTCTTTTATGCACATATGAGATGTTTGTAAACTAAGTAAAATAAATTTTCCCTAGCATAGGGAAAATGCAAAACAATATTTAGCCATGGATATTTATTTTCCTAAAGACAAAACAATAATACTTTGTAGTAGGTTTCCTCTTCTGCTTGTTTTGTGTGCTTCCTTTTGAGACTGAGGCATAGTGAAGACTGCCTGTGTCATAAGTCTTGTGTGGAGCCATTTCTGGTAACAGGAAAGAGGCTGTAAAGACAACTCTGGTCAAAGGTTGTTTGAAACTTTCACCATCTCTGAGTCAGATCCACCTCTGGACTTGAGCCAACTGAGCACCTCTATGATCACTTTTTAAGGAGCTGGAAGAAGAGGGTTCATTCCTTTCTTTCTTGGGGATAGTGGAAGAAGTTGAATGGGACCATGTAGACCCCCAAAGTCAAAGAGGGAAGGAAAGAAGAAGTGTGCTGGAGCAGAGACTCATCACATCCTGTGGTGAGGTGGCAGATGTCCTCCTGTTATCTGTGGAGAGGAAGGGTGGACCTGAGATCTGCTTACAGTTTGTTCTGGTTTAGCAAGGAGCAGCTTTTGGCTTAGTAACAGGGGGAGCAGGTTGCAGTGAAGACCCTATAAAGAGTTTTTGCACTCTCCCTTGGCTGGGCCAATCTGGCACCTCTGCCATCACTATTTAGGGACGGGAATTTGAAGTGCTGGCAGGAGGTGTAAGAGAGATACAAGATGGAGGCTACCACGCGAACCCTTCAGCCAGAGAAGGAGGAAGGAAGGAGAAGCAATAGACCAGAGACCCCTCTGCAAGCTGTGGCGAGAATGCAGGCTGTGCCCCTGCAACCTATGGAGATCCATGGCAGGACTGAGAGCCATCAGTAGCTCCATGTGAGTGAGCCTGGACGGGCGAGGGACTGTGTGGGGAGACGGCCATGGCCCAGGCCATCTTGGAGAGCCTGAACGTTGCAGAGCAGCCCCACACGAGAGGCAGAGAGGAGCTGCAGCCTTTGGAATAAGTGCACATCCAAGCAGCCTGTGCAGGTCTGCCATGTGTGAGTTACCCCATGGACTTGCAGGGAGGATGGGTGCAGAGTCCACCTGTCCTGAGGAGGGACAAATGGCAGAAGCTATTGGGAACAGACTAACTGAAATCCCCACTGCCTGCCCCCCGCCCCCCCCCGAACCGTTCAAGGGGGGGCAAGGTAAAAACCCCGGGATCAGGGCTCTGAGCCAGGGAAGAGGGGAGATGTGGCAAGAAGGTGTTCTTAAAAAGGCTGGTCGGACTCTTCATTGTTGTATTACTCTGTGTTGTTTTATCTTGGTCATGTTTTGGGGTTTGGGGGTATGTTTTAGTTGATGTTGCATTAAATTATTTTCTGTTTTCTTCCCAAAGCCCAGTAGCCTGCTCTGTTTTGTCCTGAACCTTAAGCGGCAATTAAGCTCTCCCTGCCCTTGAGCAATTCTCAGACTCTTCGGTACTTGAGGGTAATCGTAGTCTTTGTTCCCTGATGGGCTAAACCAGGACACAGTTCATGGATGAGCCAAGGCCAGGGGTGGTGACTGTGCCTACAGGAGGCTGTAATTTTGTGGTCAGGCAGCGTTACAGCAGAAGGTGCCTGGAATTCTACTGATCAGGAGAAGTATCACTCTGGAGGAGTTTGTGAGAATCTGCCGCCTCCTGAGAGGTTTGTTGGGGACTGTATCCCATGGAAGAGACCCTATATTGGAGCATGTGAGGAGCCTCCTCAGAAAAGAATGAAGTGGCAGGAACCATCTGTGATGGACTGACTGCAACTCCTATTCCCAGCATCATTGAGGGGAAAGAGGTGGAGGTATGATTCAATATCAGGAGCAGGTAGCTGAGCCTACAAAGAGGAGAGCAATGTAGGAAGTAGATTTTAAAGTCCTGGCTGTAATTTTCTCATCATCCTTCTCTGGTTTTGTCTTCTGTCTGTTCTAGTTTTAGATGGTAATAGATTAAACTGTTATTACTTTATTCCTTAAGCCGAGCATTCAAATCTGTTTTGCTCAGAGTCATAATTGGCAGTAGAGCCCTCCCTACCCTTGTCTTGATCCACAAGGCCCTTGGTTATTTTATCTCCTCCCATGTTACTGACACTTCTGCCTTCCTACGGAAGGTAGGGATGTGTGGAGGGTAAAAAGAGGCTGCATGGTTTTTCGTTGACAGCTGGGCTTGAACCACAACAGTCTGCAATCTTGTTAACACACTATATTTCTCTTGCATATTAATTTAATTTTGTATCATTCCTAACATGTCTTAATCAGAGTTTGTGAGTCACACCAAGTTTTATAGCCCAAAGCACACATATTCTTATTTGTCGCCTAGGCAGTTCTTCAGATCCTGCTTCATATATCTGAATGCCTTTTGGAGTTTTCATTTTTAGACTGAGAACATAATTTTAAATGCAAATTAATAAATAAACAAACAGATTTCTAATGAGAATTACTTTCTTAAAAGTCAGGGGTATGGTATCAGAATTGGTCATGAAATTTAGAGCAACTAAGTCTCAAAAAATGCTGAGAAATGTTATCTTTATTAAAATATTCTTAAGAGTATTGACTTACAATGAGATTACATCATCAGAGGTTAGGAAGAAATGCATACATTTTATTTCATAAAATAATGGAAATATTAATGCCCAAGACTAACAGTATTTACTGAGTTTTAAAACTTTGTAGCTCAAACGTGGGAAACAATCCAAAGAACATGAAAAAACCCATGCTTTAATACATAGTACCCATATAAACAATTCCCCAGACAGCTGAGCAGGAATCTAATAAACAGTAGATTTGTATGTGTGGCACAAATCCAGCAATGAATGGATTATTTTCAGGTTTGTTTCTTGTTGCATGTAAAAAGAAAACAAATGTCAAACTTAAAGAGGAGTAGACAGCTGGTCATGTTGTTAAGGAACCAGTCCATCAGTCTGCTATCTTGTATCTGAAATGGTCCATCAGAAGAGTGTTCTGGAAAACAGAACTGTTAAGATTTGCTCAGAAATCAGAGTTTCAAGAGTTTTCTTGACATTGAATATTTTCCAGCACTAAATTTTCTGTTCTTACCACAAAAATACACTTACTGCAATAATAAGGAGGCTCTGGTTGGGGATGTGAAAGTTGGAGGCAACCTTGGATGCATCAGCCATGAGATGATAGAGTTCAAGATCCTATGTGGAAGAGTCAGGATACAAAGCAGGACCATGACTCTGGATTTCAGGTGAGCCAACTTTTACCTTTTCAAAGACCTGCTTGGAGGGATCCTTGCTTACCCATGGAGGGCTCCTGCCTCCTTTTCCTGCTTTTCTATGACTGGGAACACACTGATCCTGGGCTTGGAAGAAGTGGCACTTGAAGACTGACCAGCTCTCCTGGGGACTTCTACCATCTAGGATCGTATCTTATGACATCTCTCCTCTGCCCTGGTGAGGCTTCATCTGGAGTACTGTGTCCAGTTTTGGGCTCTCCAGCTCAAAAGACAGAAAACTTCTGGAGAGAGTCCAGCACAAGTCCACCAAGATGATCAGGGGACTGGAGCATCTTCCTTATGAGGAAAGGCTGTGGGAACTGGGGCTATTTAGTCTAGAGGAGAAGAGGAGACTGAGGGGGATCTCATTAGTGTTTATGAGTATCTAAATGGTGGATGTCAGATGATTGAGATATCCCTTTTTTATCTTGTATCCAGTAACAGGACAAGGGGTAATGGGATGAAGCTGGAACACAAAAAGCTCCGTTTAAACATAAGAAAAAGCTACTTTACTGTGAGGGTGAGGGAGCCTTGGCACAGGCTGCCCAGGGAGAGTGTGGAGTCTCCTTCCTTGGAGGTCTTCAAGACTTATCTGGATATGTTCCTGTGTGACCTGATCTAGGTGGACCTGTTTTGGTAGGGGAGTTGAACTAGATGATCTCTAAAGGTCCCTTCCAACTCCTACCATTCTACAATTCTGTGACTCTATGATAATCTCTGTATCTAAGATAATGCTATCAAGGTAAAGCATGAGGAGACATGTAAGCAGGCATAGGAAAATCAAATCACTCTAGCACACTGATTCACAGAACAGCTGCAAAAGAAGTTGCATGTTGACCTTGCACCATGACCATCAAACAAGTATTGCTTTTATAACCAGATCTTTCACAATGATCCATGTTGCAATTTAGCAATCCCTTAGGCAACTGGCAGTAAATAAATTTATCCATGGTCTTGGAATGTTAAATGTCATCACTAGATTGAGATGGTAGGGTCATGAAAAACACGTAGTGATTAAGACAGAGAACTTCACTGCTGAGCACTATTGAGAAAAGCCTGCCTCTGTCTTCTTTGCACTATTAGATGTTTATATAAACGGTAAGATATTCCTGAGCCTTCTCCCAGCTGAACAATACAAGCTGTCAACCTTTCCTCATAAAATGATTTAGTCCCTTCACTGTCTTTGCAACACTTCATTGAACTCAATGCTGTAAGTTTATGTCTGTGATATACAGAGGAGAACCAGGCTGGACCCATCATTTCAGATCTGTCTCACCAGGACTGAGTGGGAAAGAATTTTCTCCCTCAACTTGCTGGAAACATGCAACTTGATATAATCTAAAGGGCTGTTCATCTTCTCCACTGCAAGAGTGCCTTGCTGTCACGCAGGACACTCAGATCCTTTACTGCAGATCAGCTCCAGCGTGTATTGGCTCCTAGAACCTTGTCTCTCTTATGTCAGAAATTGGTATTTGCCTATATGGAGTTTTATGAAGTTCCTATCAGCATGTTTCTCCACTTTGTTGAGGTACCTCTGAATGGCAGTAGAAAGGCCTACTGTGTGAAAAACTGATCTCAGTTTTGTGTCTTTTGCAACTTTACTGAGGGTGCACTCTACCCCATCATCTAGATCTTTAATGAAGATGTTGACGGTATTGGACTCAGTATCCATTTCTAGGGCACAACACAGGAGAACAGCCTGAATGGACTTCATGCCACTCACCACAACCATCTGAGCCCATTAGTTCTGTCATTTTCCATAACACTTCACTATCTGCTTATCTGGCACATGAGTTATTTTTATTTGTAGATGTCCAGAATTTAGACCAGCTTTGAAATTACAAGGTAAATAACATCCACTCTTTTTTGCTCATCCATGAAGTCAGTATCTCATCACAGAGAGTACGTCTTTGTAAACCCATATTGACTACTCTCAACCATCTTCTTGTCCTTAATATACTTGGAAACAACTTTCAGGTTTGTTTGTTCCAGTGCCTGTATCATAGTCGAGGAAAGACCGATGGGTTTTAAATGTCTGAGGTAGCTCTTGACCTTCTTGAAGATAAAAGTGACATTTGTGGTCTTTCGATCAAGTAACTTCCCCCAGTCTGAATGAATTTTCACAGATCATTGGCAGTGGCCTCATGATGAGACCAACCAGATCCTTCAGCAGTCATGGGTGCAACCTGACTGCTCCCATTGGCTTGTATGTCCTCAGTTTGTTCAAGTGTGCCCTAACTTGATCCTTTTCCACAGTTTAAATTGGAAATGGGCTTTGATTTTCCTAATAAAGTCGGTACACATGTAAACAGGCCTTGAACTTTACAAGAGGTAAAAAATTGAACTTTATTAAATTATTTTAGAATACCTTAAATCCCTTAAAAGATCACTTGGGGGGACAAAATTGTTAAATTTCAGAGTTGTCAATTCTAGGTAGATGAATATGTAGTACAGTGAAAATAATACAAAATAACATTTTTGCACTATTCAGTTAACATGATAGCACTGCTCATATAATCACTGAAGAATAGGAAATTTCTTTCAGAAACAAAATGATTTATGAATAAGATCACAAAATCTTTCAGTGTTGTTTTTTTCTCTTTCCGTAAAGTCTATGACACAGCTGAAATAAATGTCAACAGAATTAAACCACACAGAGGACTTTATAAAATATTATAGTTGTCATCATATTTTCTGTTTCTCTTGCATACCCTAAAATAATCACCAAATCAGACTGTTTTGTTCTTATTTTTCTTCTGTTGTCCTCTTTTAAAAATTGTAACTATGTCTGCAAAGTAAGAAATATAATTCTCATTAAGGTTGTTCCAATGCCAATATAAAACGAATCAGTTAAATCAACAGACTGAGAAATAAAAGTGACATTTCTTGCAAAATATGATATTTGACAAAATCCAGGCAATGTATTGGGTGGACTTTAGTCTCTTTATGAGCTCCATAACCTTTTATCATCTAATATTTAATCCAATTACATATCAGGATCATTTTCCTTGTCATAGATATCTCACGTGATAACCTAATTAATGAAAGACTAATGAATTCTCTGATTATGATTCTGCTTTAACTTTGGTTTTTTTTGCAAAATAATAGAGTCATTGTAGTCCTCTATAAAATAACTGTATATTCAATACTTGCAATTAGATCCCTACAAGGAATGAACAGTCTTTCAATTTGCTCACACACATTCCTCTGGCTTTCTTTTAGTGCATATGATGTCATAGTGCATATAAATGTCTTGCAAGTAAGCTGAAATATAAGGGAAAAGGCTAAGGCAGAAGGTTTCTGTAAGTGCAGCCATTATCACTCTGAAGAAGGATGAGACTAGCATTACCAGATGCATTTGCTGAATTTGTTTCCTAGTCACAGGGCTCACAGAGAGGGCAACACCAGTGTTTGCTAGAGAAAGAATGTGCACTGCCTGGCAATAATTGAACTTCCTGAAAAGCCTGATATGCTAAGGGCTGTCTACCTCTTTACTAGAAGTATGTTTCTTACCATTTGGGGGAATGGAAACTTCATCAGTCCTGTGAAGTTATACATATTTTGTTGTGCCTAGGCCAGATTTTTGGTAGCAGTTGAGAGCTACAGGGGTGGCTTCTTTAAATAAAGATCTGCCAGAAGCTTCCCCTGTAGCTGATAGGATTAATGCCAGTCAATTCTAAGATGGACCCTGCAGCTGACCCAGGGATGGCCAATTAGTGTTGAAAGTAACGCCTCTGTAAACAACGAATTTGAGAAAGCGAAGAGTTGCTGCACAGTTGCTAAACTGCAGCAGCAACAAAGAATGAAAATGTGAAAACATCTCCGCTGACACCAAGGTCAGTGGAGAAGAAGGGGGAAGAGGGTGATTAGGCTCTGAAAGAAAGATTCCCCTATGACCTATGGTGCAGCCTATGGTGAGGCAGCTGTGCCCCTGCAGTCCATGGAGGTCACTGAGGAGGAGAGATCCACTCGCAGCCCATGGAGGAGCCAACGCTGGAGTGGGTGGATAACTGAAGGAGACTATGACTCTGTGGGAAGCTCATCCTGGAGCAAGTTCGTGGCAGGTCCTGGGAGTCCGTGGGGAGAGAGGAGCCCATGTCAGAGCAGGTTTGCTGTAAGGACTTGTAATCCTATGGGGGACTCAGGCTGGAGCAGTAGGTACCTGAAAGACTATTCTCCAGGTGGAAGACCCACACTGGGGCAGGGTGTGAGGAGCTGTCCCCATGGGAGGCCCCATGCTGGAGCAGTTTGTGAGGAACTGTAGCCCATGGGAGGGACTCACACCAGAGAAGTTTAGGAGGGGGAGTGATATTACAACTTGGTGGACACCTGGCACTTACCCAGGGCTAAACTAAACCCTCACAATATTGTATAACTACTGCTCCTCAGCACTCACATTCAGTGGTGGAGCAAGATTATAATGACTTAGGTGACCAGGAACACTGGATAATACTCTTTTATAATGTTTCATACATAAATTTGCCTACTAACCATTCAGGATCATAGATTACTGTTAAATACTCTGGTTTTCTTTCATATCTCCATCCTGAACTCTGTCCCATCACAAAATATTACTCAAAATCATATTTCACATGGATAAGGTGTACAATACCCAAGTCAGGCTACTGTGACAGCTGTCTTTATTTTGTTTTAAAGAAGAAACAACATGCTGTCATGTATCAATATTTCCTCTCTGACTACATAAATGAAGATGTTGACAGATACAGGTGTACTAGTTTGTAAAGTATCTCTTGGATGGTTTCTCAATAATTAGTTATAGCTATCTAATAAATTGTCCAGCGTTCTCTCTGTCAGATTAATTCCATGGATTGGTTCACATGATAAAAACCCTTTATTTCCAACCATAAATTTAGAGTTTCAGCCATTTAATTTAAGGCATTTGGATTGAGCTTCTACATTTGCATCCTGATCAGTAAAGTACATAACACCAACAGTAGACATGCATGAATTTCGGCTTTACAAATTCTCTTTTATGCAAATCAAATACACTTGGTACCAGAATTTTCAGAGATAGATGTTCAAGTGGTGTTAAAACATTATAATTCCACCACAGTTAAAATATCTACAGTGATTTACAGAAGCTTAGGCTCTGGGTGTAAATAACAGACAGGCCATTCCTCATATCTAGTGTCACTTTAATGTAAATTAGATATCTCCTTTGAAATAAGAAAGTATAACAGTTTTAAATAAACATGTTAAAACGTAATCAAGTCCTTTAATTTACACTGTCACTGATCAGTGTTCCCATGCATCTTCTGGGAAGAAAGAAGGAAAGGATCAAGATCTCTCACTTCCTCGGGAATTTTATTTGTTCTGCTTCACTGAAAATAATTAAATACTCACTGCCTTGGATTGCAGTCAGCTAATTGTGGAGGAAGAGGTTGTCTATAAGAGGTTTTGTATATTTTTTATTGACAATGAGTCCTAGTAGTAGGAAGAGATCATTATCTGTGGAAGAGCCAACAAGTTGTTTGGACAATAAAGAAGAGACTTAAATCCCAATCTCTGAGTTGTGGGTGCTTTCCTGTGGAACTGTCTGCTTGCTTCTTTCCTACACAACTGAAAAGTTCTATCAGCTCAGCCAAAGCAAAGCCAAATAAAGTAAGAAAAAACTAGATCCATAGTAATGAATTAATAGCTAGAGGAATACACTGGTAAAAGAAGAAAAGCCATACCTGACAGAGATGATAGGAAGAAATTCTTCTGCAACATGGAGCTGTTTTGTTAAACTCTTACTATTACATTGCAGGCTTAAAAATTTTTATGACCAACAAGAAAACACTTTTTGCAGAGAGGATCAATACTTGACATCTACTGCTTCAGATTAGCAACCATCAGGAAACAGCAAAAGTCTTGTTTTAGGATTCCTTCTGAAACAAGTGAGACAAAAATTTTAATCATTGTATATTCCTCACTTCTCCCCTTGCTTTTTCAGCAGAATTTGAGGCCTCAAATACGATTGTATTTGTATAGCATTTCTAAATTCTCAAATAGAAGAACAGACTTATGTAATTAAATTTTTAATTTATATTGCTTAAACTTATCTATGAACTCTTTAAGCTGATTTCTGAATCTTCACTCTGTACAAGTATCTTCCTTTGCCACTACTTCATTTATTACACACGAGTCTTTAGGAGGAATTTCTAGGAGATTAAGATGCAAATTCATGTGTCTGAGAGATTTGCACTGCTCATCTTAGAGGTACAAAGACCTGTAGAGAAAGAAATGACACTATCCTTGTCTGCCTCTCACATGTTAGTAATGTTGAAAGTATTACCAACATCCAAACTACATCCCAATGATACTGTACTTTCTTAGCAAAAGTACTGAAAGAAGAATATTTCTTATTAAAACTATTTTATATCACCCTTCATTAACATATCTCTTAAAATGTCTCTTTAAGGCCATAATTTGTAAGCAATTTATAATATTTAGATATTAACAAACTAAAGGGCATAGACCTCTTGCTAGTAATCTCTTTACTTAGTTCACCAGTTATCAAGCACATGATCTACCAGAAGAAGTTTTTATTCATTAAATTTGAGCAACTATAGAGAGCAATTTTAACAAGATTTATATGAGGTAGATCATACAGGAACTCATTCAGGTGGCATTTGAATGTGTCCACAGAAGGAGAATAAACAACCCAGCTGATTAGCCTGTTCCAATGCTCTGTCACACTTAGAGTGAAGAAATTCTTCCTTCTATGTCTTTGGAACCTCTTATGTTCCAGTTTATACCCATTGCCCCTTGTCCTATCATTGGACATCCTGACTTCGTCCTCTTCTATGTATTTGAAAACAATAATGAGAACATTCCTCAATCTCCTCCAAACTAGAGCTTTTCAACCTTTCATGATAAGGGAGATGCTCCACTTCCTTCATCAGCTTGATGGCTCTGCACTGAACTCTCCAGCAGCTCCCTGTCCTTGAACTGAGGGGCCTTGAACTGAACACAATATTCCAGATGCATTCTCACGAAGGCAGAGTAGAGAGCAGGAGAACTTCTCTCGACCTACTACCCACAGCCCTTCTAATACACCCCAGTATGCCATTGGCCTTCTTGGACCTGCTACCAATGATATCCTAGAAAATGTTATTTCAAATCTAAACATTAAAAAAAATTATTCTGATTTTCATGAAAGTCAAATTATGAAGAAAATTTCAAAACAAATTACTTCCTTTCAAAATTATATAGTTTTCCTTAAATAATTTTTGCAAAATTGAGATAGTTTCATTACTGCATTGAAAAAAAAAAAAAAAAGAGAAAGCAACAAAGAATCTTAAAGTGATGTTTTAGTAGGTGCTAGGAATCAGCTGTCCTTTATCATTTCTACAGCAAAATAAACTCCAAGTATTTCAAAGTCCAGATTGTGTCATAACATGTTGGAATTAGCACTATGATATGTACAAGGAAATGCAGTGAAATGACAATCATACATTTCCAAAATTATACCAGACTGTTCTCAATGATGTCCAGTGATAGGACAAGAGGCAACAGGTACAAGCTGGAACATAAGAGGTTCCAAATAAACATAAAGAAAAATGTATTCACTGTGAGAGTGAGGGAGCAGTGGAACAGGCTGCCCAGATGGTTTGTTGAGTCTTCTTCTCTGGAGACATTCAAAACTCACCTGGATGAGTTCCTGTGTGACCTACTCTAGGTGGTCTTGCTCTGGCAGGGGAGTTGGACTAGACAATCTTTAGAGGTCCCTTCCAGCCTTTAACATTCTGTGATTCTAGAACTTTTGAATTTTCTAAAGAAATTGAAATACATATAAACATTTTAAATTATGTGAAATATGGTTTTTAAAAAGGTAAGCATTTTTAAGCCTATGAAAAAAAGCCCCATTTAGGAGTTTAACTATATAGAATATATCATATCAATAGAAATTCAAATGTAGCAGTGTGAAACTCTAAAGTAGAAGTCAAACATCTGAAGTGTTAATACATAGACAAATTTTAGATGCAGCGTGTTTTTTTCTGGTGAATTTTCTCTGTTACAGGAGACTTTGGCAGAGCTTTGCTACATTTGCTTCAATATCCTTGAAATGTAGAAGAAGTCATGAATAAATAAATTATCTCTAAGCAAAAAAAAAATTAAAATTATATTTTGTTTGAATAATACTTCAAATTTTCTTTGTCTTTCTTAACAAAAACCACATTTTACAGATGTACTGATACCTTTAGTATATGTGCATTGCTTTTAGAAAGGCACTAATGTTCTTAATGTGACATGGAACAGAGAAAGCACAATGAGAAAATGTATAAAGAACAGTCCTAACTTTCCACAAAACCCTTTTTTTTTCATAAAATCTCTTTTTTACAAAGATATGTATTTCCGAGTACATGTTGTTTGCATAATGTAGTAATCTCTCCCCGATTTAATGTCTTTTCAGTTACAGAGTTCAATCTTAACTGTGTCCTGCATCGTTACAGCAACATTTTTCTGCTAATGCACAGTTATATTCCTAAAATTTGCATTCAGGCAATGGGTAATTCAAGTACATATTTCACAGTCTTACAGAGGCTTTATCACTTATTTTTACCTGGTCTTGAACAAATAAAGGTGAAGTGGAACTGAAAGAAAAACATACAGACCTTGCAAGAGAAATAACATTTGGTTTTGTTTTTCTGATGGCATTTTTTATATGCATCTTCAAAGGCGCTTTTTTAATCTAAGATTTTGAGGATTTTTTTTTTTTTTGAGAATTCTGAATTCCCCAAAGCATTTGACCTATTTTCCTTCAAAAATGTTATGGAAGATTGGCAGTGTCTGGATGTCAGGTATCCACAAAACCGTTCTGTCAACTGGACAGGGGGAGAAAAAAAAGTAAACATTAGGCTCATGGGTCAAGATACTGACAGGGACATTGCAAATTACTATCACTAGGAAAACAATCTCAAATTGGGAAAGCTTTTTTAAAATTTATTAACTATCAATTTAGAATAAGATAATGAAAAATAAAACAATCTTAAAATGTCTCCCTTCATCCCTCCCTTCTTAACGGGCTCAGTTCCACTCCCAATTCCTCTACCTCCTCTCCCCATCTGGCGGAGGGGGATGGGGAATGGGAGCTGTGGTCAAATGCAGTATGTCTGCCATTTTTTCATCTCGGAAGGAAGATTCCTCACACTCTTCTCATAGTGGAGCATGAGGTTCTTTCCGTGGGATACAGTCCTCTATGTACTTCAAATTTAGACTTTCCCATAGACTACAGTTCTTTATGAAGCGCTTCAATGTGAGGCCTTCACAGTGCTAGAGGACTTGGCATCAAACTTGTTCTGACAGGGGCTCTTCTCTATCCAGAAGTTCCAAGTCTTGCCTGGAGCCTGCTCAATTGCAGGCTTCAGGAGGGTCACAGCCTCCTTCAGGCATTCACCTGTTCCAATGTGTAGTCCTCCCTATGGTTCAAGTGGATCTCTGCTCTGCCATGGTCTTCATGGCTGCAGGGGCAGACACTACCTCACCTTCGGCTGCACCACTGCCTGCAGGGGAATCCCTACTACTCCAGGCCTGGAATACCTCCTCGCCTCATTCTATACTGATGTGGGTGTTGGTGTCTGCAAGCGAGTTACTCACATATTCTCACTCTTCTGCTGCTTCTAAACAGCACTTTTTCCATATTTTTGAATATACTATCTGAAAAGCATTGCCCGTGCCACTGATTGGCTCAGCTTTGACCAGTGAGACCAGCTGCAGTCTGTCTTGGAGCCTGCTAGTATTGTCTCCACTGGACATAAGGCTAGGTTCTGGCATCTTCTCAAAGAAGTCATCTTTACAGCACCCTATGTTACCAAAACTTTGTAATACAAACACAATGCAGCCACCCCAGATTATTCTTCAATCAAAATTTATAATCTGCCCGCACTATTTTGCAGTTATCTTCTGTTTGATGGTGAAAAATTAATTTTTATTCCTTTACTCTCACAAGCTCCCAATTATCTGTTAACTTTCAGAATTCAAGCTATTTTTTTCTCTTAAGAAACAACAGAGGAGAAGTTTTTTTTTTCTTTTTTTCTTCTTTTAATAATAACACAGAAAATATTTTCTCTCCATATAGGCCTAGCTGTTGCTCATTTTAGTGCTCAAAAGAGTCAAGGATAATAATAAA
Organism: Colius striatus; assembly: GCF_028858725.1. NCBI lineage: Eukaryota > Metazoa > Chordata > Aves > Coliiformes > Coliidae > Colius > Colius striatus. The sequence continues at coordinate 20,497,309 of NC_084790.1, forward strand.
ATTTTATATCCACAAGCTTTTTACCTGACTGCACACTAGCTTACAGTTTCACAGGATTATGACTGGTTTTCTTAGACCAAGTCTTGTTATGAACAATGCTTGCCAGAAGATTATACTCCCTGACCCCAAGAATAATGAGTAGCGCCATCTAACATTACATTTGGACTCTGGAATCTTCTGCTCAGTCCAATAAGTATTTAAAGCAGGGGAAATCTTCCTAAATGCTCAGTCTCATCAAACTAAGGAATCTAACATTCTTGATAAATTATTACTATTGTTTACAGGCAATAACATACAGGAAAATATAATGCCAATAGTATTTATTTTAGTGCCTCAGAGGATTAAAGACTTGTAATCAGAGAATTAAGCTCTGTCTTTCAATACACAAAGGAGAAGAAAGCAAACAAAATAGATTATGAAATAAAAAAAAAGTTTTTTTTTTTCTCTCATAGGTTTCCTCACAGAATTTCTGAATATCAAGTTGGGTTTACAGTGTTGGCTGTCAAAAAAAAATGGGGAGGAAAGAAAGAGGAAAATAACCATTTTATTTTAAAAAAATGAACAAACCTGATAAAAAGATTGACAGAAAAAGCATCTGTGCAATTTTTAATTGACATTATTACAGCCACTTGTCAGCATGAACTAGTTACTCCTTAAAATATGTAAGCCCCCAAAACTATTTTGCTAAAATGATGTCTCTAATTACAGATCCCTATATCTTTCTCTTATTGTTTTTAAGATTAAATTAGAATATTTAAAAAAGCAAACAATATCTACACTAAGGAGCTTGCCAAATTATACTAGCTTTTAAAATCATAAAAACTGCCAAGACAGTGTTATCATTCCATTAAAGTTAAGCAATCATTTTCACATGTAAGTTCCAAGATATAGCTCATGATGAACATGACATCATTGCAAATTAACTTTATAGAGGTATTTTGAGAAGGCTGGAAAATAAATTGTCACCAAAATACATTATATCGCATTGAAACTTTCTCATATTCTTGGTTGGGTCTTAGCCTGTTCCTTGTAACACTTTCCAGTCATGAAAGAATAAACAGCAAAATTAGTACAACAGCTCCCAAGAAAATTCCCAAGGACATAAATAATTCTCTTGAAGACCTGATAGAGGAAAAGAAAAAACAGGGAAGATCATAATCAATAAATACATGACAAAGTACCAAAGAAGTGGAAAATCCCCCATGAACTACCAAGAAATGGAGGCTAAAAGAGAAAAAAGAAATAAAACTCAGGAAATGGAAGATAAAAAGATGTTTCCAAAAGAAATGCTGAAAATGGGAATCACAGAATCACAGAATCTTAAAGGCTGGAAGGGACCTCAAAAGATCATCTACTCCAACACCTATACTGGAGTAGGACCATCTAGAGTAAATCACACAGGAATTCATCCAGGTGGGTTTTGAATATCCCCAGAAAAGGAGATTCCACAACTCATCTGGGCAGCCCATTCCAGTTCCCTGTCACCCTCATAGTGAAGAAGTTTGTCCTTATATATCTTTGGAAGCTCTTATGATCTAACTTGTATTCGTTGCCCCTTGTCCTATCATTGGACATCAACGAACAGTATTATGCAAAAAAAAAAAAATCTATAGTGATGCAAAACTTCAGACAGAGAAAAAAAAAAAAACTGGAATAACCCAACCAACCCTAAACGATGAAAGCAAATAGGTGTCCTAGCTACCAAAGTCCCTCTAAGTTGACTTTGTTTGTTGGTAAATAGATGTTTCTGCAGCAGATGAATGTGAGCCATCTGCAGAACATCTGCAGTTATAAACATTTATAAGCTGAAATAAAGTAGTTATTGTTTCATACTTCCACTGTAAATATGAGACTAAAGAAAGAAATCTGATTTTTGTTACATACATTACATACATTCATACACATTTTCATTACATACATTATATACATTACATACACCTGTGGTAGTTTGACCCTGGCTAAATGCCAGGTGTACACCAGCCTGCTCTATCACCCACCTCCTCAGCAAGCCAGGGAAGGGCAGAAATAAGATGAGAGTCTTGTGGGTTGAGATAAAAGCAGTTTAATAAAGAAGCAGCAAAGACACATGTGCGAGAAGCAAAGTAAAAGCAAATAAAGCTTTTACTCTCTACTTCCCATCAGCAACGGTGTCCAGCCTCCTCCCGAGAAGCAGGGCTTCGGTACGCATAGCGGTTGCTTTTGGAAGGCCAAAAATGAATCCTGTCCCCCCTTCCTGTTTCTCTCCCCTAGTTTATATTACTGAGTTGATGTAATATGGTATGGAATATCTCCTTAGTCAGCTTGGGTCGATTGTTTTGCCCATGGCTCCTCCCAAGATCCTGCCCACCCACAGCTATTGCTGAAGGTGGGGGAAGGAATGCTGGAGCGACAGCCCTGATGCTATGTGAGCAGTAGTCATGATATTGATACCAACAGTAAGCACAGCACTGCAAGAGCTGCTGTGGAAAATCACTACCATCCCAGACCCACTAAAACACTACATATATTCCTACATCTTGAGTGTTTCAAGGTATACCATTTGCAAAAGAATAAGAAAATTACTTTTTCTGGTTTATCAGTTTGCTACTAGCCTTAAATCCAACTAGCCTACTGAAATTTGAAGAACAAGCACCTTTTTTCCTCTGTAGAGAATATTTTGATAATCACAATTCTCCTATGTCATGTAGCTCTGATACAGAATCAGATATTGAGTTTCATTTCCCTGGGTGTCAGATTGCCTGTTATCTGTACAAGAGTTTGACTCACATGTCAGCTAATTTACTGACAGCAAATCACAAATATATCTGAAGTCAGAGCAAATGTGATGGAAGAGCTGAAGATACAACAGAATTAAGCTGTCTTAGAGAATATATACATTGCAGCTGTTCCATTCCATCTCAGTATCAATAGGAATTCTTTTCTGTATTGCTTAAAATAAATTCCCAATGCTTGTTTTTAAACTTAACTTTAAGATATGGGTCAATCTTGACCTTACTCTTGCTAGACAAATTTCTGTAGCATCCTCAACTTAGTGTCTGTAGAAAAGTACATTTAATATCATCTTTGCTTCACTTTGTGGTACTTTGCAGAGATCCCAGATAGCTGCAGGTCAAGTCACATGGACCCAAATCACAGCTTATTTCCTCTCCTTTTGGAGAAATAATTTGGTCCCTACAGTTTCCGCACCAACCTTTGTTTTAGCGGGGGAAGGAAATTGACATCTTCAACATAGAAAAATGTAAGGCCTGGAGAGCTGGCTTATTTTCTCCTCTTTTTGTTTTTCTAATCTGGAAATCACAGTAATAATAAATACCTCCTTCACTAAATTTAGAAAGGTTTTGACAAAGCAGAATTTAGGATACATTATTTAATATAACAAAAATTTACTTAATCTGGATATATTTTATATATGATATTAGTAATATTCACCCAGTTCAATTTTGAGCATGATATGCAATAAGAAGTATTTAATCACTGATTTCCAATTGGAAAAACTTTTGTGTCACTTCCATTACAAGACATGCCAAGACGGATCTTTCAGTGTTCACACTACATGGACATTTTCACATCTTTTTTTGCATTCAGAACAGATAATAACCCGAGCTTTAGTGGGTTTTCAGATCATGTATGTAATGGGAAAGGTCATGTTTGTTAATCAAATCATAAAAGACAGGTAGAGCAAGGGACCATAAAGACCATTATGAAAGATAAGTCTTGCAGAACCTTAAAACAAGTGCGGCTTGCTTAAGATGCATACCGTAGAGTTTATATAAGATGCACCTGATTGCACATGAGCCAACGGACTCCAAGAAGAAGGGTCATGAACAGTCCACTAAAGGAAGATTACTGACTTCATCCTCACAACGACTGAAACCACCAGGAGGCAGAGAAGGACGCCCTAGCAACAGAACCAGAACATGTGCAGGGTAATCCAGGAAGTGATGCACCTGGAAAAAAAAAAAAAAAAAAAAAAAAAGAACTCTATGAAAGGACTCTGACATAGGGGGATGTTGCACGCCATTGATGGAGCAGTCTTCTGGCTGCCCAGCGCTGTTTTGCTTATTTGGTGCTTGCTTAATAAGTTGCTTTAATGACTCATCTAAATTGGCTTGTGAACTTTGTCACAGCAATCTATAACAATGTATCTGAATTTTCAGCAAAAGCACCATCACTTCTTAATAGCCTACTTTCAATATATTACTTGTCAGTTTCTGTCTTACAACTGAATAGACTGGTGGTTCAATGCCATACAAGTCTTTCCATGGTTCATCTGTTATTAGACACAGGCATAGCACAGACAGTACTTGCAAACTGAATGGGCAGAAAGGAAAAAATAAAAGATTCTACCATTGCTGTTCTGGAGTACTGTAGCAAAAAAAAAAAACGAAATTGTGTTTCTGATTAGTTTGGAGAGATGAGGATAGATAAAAAAGACAGTACTCTAGAAAGCAATTTTGTACTTAGTTTGATCTTCATTTATGTTATTGTAGGATTTTAATTTTTTTCTGTTTTTATACAAGTGCTCAGTCCGGTGGTATGGTCATGTTCAGCCAGGATTTAATTTTGAAGCACCATCTTTATGGCTTTAAGAGCTTGTATAAAAAAGCTTGTAATGTCCACAATACTTCTGAACAATTTTATGTCATGAGTGATAAGAATAGTTATGAGGAAAATCTCCTTTTCTCATATATTTGCATTTCCAGGTAAATTACTTGGCCACTCATTGCATTATCCACCATTTCTGCACTTGGAAATAGGTGTTTATGTACAGAACTTCTAGTGAAAAAAGAGGAGAGTGCAGAGAGGAGTAGGATCTTAATTTGTGGTTTTTTATTGAAAATTAGTAGGGAAATATAATAATATTAAAAAGAACTGTAATTGTTTTTTTAACTAGTGTAGTGTTATAAGAAATATTTTTTACTATTAATATACTTCATTCAAGGTCACAGTCTTCTTTTCTTCTTTTCACAAGGAACTGAACTGAAAATGCTTGGTGCACAGACAGTATCAGCAACAGAAGATAAGAAAGACAAGTATATTTAAATGCAGCTTCTGCTATTTAGGATCTTGTTCTTATTATACAACGTCACTCGCAAAAACCGCTAAAATGTTTGCAATGAGATGATATTGAAGTGCTGTATACCTGAACTATGATTACGTACAGATATTTATTAGAATATTATAAATTCCCACTTACCTATACTTTTTATATGAAAACATGGGGCAAAAGGTACCATTAAGCTATAGATGCACAAAGGTTACCATGGTATGCACAGTAATGCTAATACAGTCACTAAATAACTATTATCTTAATAACACAACAAGTATTATATATAGTCACATAATATTTATACATCTACAATTGCATACTGTGTTTGGCTTATGTGAAGCCATTTCTGGCAATGGGGAATAGTCTGCAATGGTGGACCCCATAAGAAGTTGCTCCTTGAAACTTCTCCCATCTCTAAGTCTCTAAGACCTACTTCTAGGATTGAGCCAGTTGAGTACCTCTGTGATCATTTTTTGAGGAGAAGATGGAAAAGGAGGGTATTCTTGGGAGGTGATGGAAGAAGAGGGATGAGAGAAAAATGACCATGCAAACCCCATGATCAGCAAAGGAAGAGGAGAGATCTAGAGTGTTCTAAAGCAGAGATCTATCCTGCATCTTGTGGTGAGATGGTAGCTGTCCCCCTGCACTCTGTGGAGGGCAAGGGAGGACTCCAAGCCAGGAGTGGTGACTGTGCCTGGGGGGGCTGTGAATCTGTGGAATGCAGTGTTGCATTAAAATGAGGCTGTAGCTCTGCCTGCAGCAAAGAAGACCCATGCTCGAGGAGTTTGTGAGGGACTGCAGCCTGTGGGAAGGACTCACAGCAGAGAGGTTCATTAAGGACTATATTTCATGGAGGACTCTGTGATGGAACAGGGAGGATGTGAGGAATCCCCTCCTCTAAGGAGGAAGAAGTAGAGCAGGCCATCCGTGAAGGACAGACTATGATCCCCATTCCGTATCCCCTCTGCTATTGAGACAGGAGGAGGGAGCTGAGCCCAGGAAAAAGGGAATGGTGAGGCAAGAAGGTCTTAAAGGATTGATTGTACTTTTCTTGTCATTCTACTTCATTTTTCCTTACTATCTGTTCTGTTTCTAGATGATGGTGGATTAAATTGATCTTGTTTTCCTCCCTAAACTGAGTAAGAGAGTCTGTTTTGCTCAGAATCCTAACCATTAAGTGAGCTCTCCCTGACCTTTTCTTGATCCACAAGGCCCTTGGTTATCTTTTTTCCTTCCGTCTCACTGGGGCCGCTACCATCTCAGCATGGAAGGTAGAGATGTGTGTGTAGGATTACTGAGTGGCTGCATGATGCTTTGTTACCAACGGCTTAAATCACAACACATGCACATATATCCTCAGCTCATACCATGTTTTTCTCAGTTGACTTTTCTCAGTGTAATTCTCTAGCATAATTTCCCCACTATATGGAGAAAAGTACTGAGTTGTCTCTAGAGAAGAGGAGACTGAGGGGAGATCTTATTAACATTTACAAATATCTAAATGGTATGTGTCGGAAGGTTGAGGCATCCCTTTTTTTCTGTTGTAGCTAGCAACAGGACAAGGGGCAATGGGATGAAGCTGGAACACAAAAAGTTCCACTTAAATATAAGAAAAAACTATTTCACTGTGAGGGTGACAGAGCAGTGGCACAGGCTGCCCAGAGGGGTTGTGGAGTCTCCTTCCTTGGAGGTCTTCAAGACCCGCCTGGATATGTTCCTATGCAACCTTATCTAGGTGGATCTGCTTCTGTAGGGGGGTTGAACTACATGATCTCTAAAGGTCTCTTCCAACTCCTACCATTCTATGACTGTATGATCTCCTCTATTGGTAGATTTGTATTTTCTGTATGTTTTTACTTCTGTGTTATACTAGCTCATAAATACAACTTACAAGCTCTTGGCACTGGATTAGATGGGAAATTTTCAGTGAAATAAAGTAATCTTTAACTGATCTAAACAACTCTAAGAAACAGGGCCCAATAATCATAATAATGGATGTCCACTTAAAGCATGGAGCTGAAAGACAGTTATTTTACTTGTAGAACAAATAACTAAACTAAAGTTTAGTTTTGTTAAAAAAAATTTCTACAGTAGCAAACATTTATATAATATTGAATATAATACTATCTTTAATATTGGGTTGAAGTTATAATTCATAGTTTCATATTAAAGATGTATATTTTTAAAATGCCTGTTTTACTCCATGAAAAGGAATTAATATTGTACAGTTATGAGGAGATGTAGTGAAGGTGCAAACTGATAAAGTAACAGGATAAGATTTTATTAGAATAATGAGTAATAATAACACGAGAAAAAACCCCAAAACAACTATATAAGCTGTAACAGATTCAGAAATGAGAAGCAACTCAAAACAAGATTGACAAGTTAGATGAAACAATGAGATATTCTTGCTGGCACAGAAAAATCCAATCTATTTTTTTTAGTTAGTAGCCTAACAGCTCTCAGATAATTTTAAGTATGGATCTGATATAAAAACACTCCAAGACATGCTTAAAAATATCCATACAACCTATTTAAATAAATATATGCAAAATATTTGCATTATATTTCTTTAACAGTCATCACCAGAAGATCGACAGTGCAAACACTTCATAGCATTTATAATAAAATGTGCAAGATCATGCTCAATTAAAGTTTTGATATTGACCGTTGACACCAGCATGAATCATCTCTGGAGCTTCTTGTCACCATTAATGAATGATCTGGTAAAGAGCATAGTATGGTAAGTAATTATTAGCAAATAACTCAGCCAATTACCTTAGCTGCTGCTGCTGGTGGTGATTTTTTGTGGGTTTTTTTTCTTGATTCGTGAAGTATCTACAAACCATTGTGATTTGCTGACCATCTAAATAATTCTAATTTTCCTATTGTGTAATGGTAATAGTAAAATTAGAATGCCACAAATGTCTCACTTCTCATCAAAATCAATCTAATTATCAGTAATACTTGCTTTTGTGGGACTTGGATTTTGCCCACTTCAATCATTAAAAAACCCATTCTCACTGCTAGCAGATGAGAAAATTTGGCAATATGAACAACTGTCAGCTATTTGAGGGCTTAATTCTACTACCACAATGCTGAGCTTCCACTAAATGTATCTGTCCAGACCCATAGGTAACAAATAAGAGAGCGGCAGAGGTCTCCTGTTTTCCCTAGGATGCAGATATGTAAAGCCAGTAACACAATTTTGCCTCCTACAGGGCAAACGTCTGGAGGCTGCAAGATATCTCATCTCCCTTGTTGCCAGTCTGCCCTGTAAGCTGCTCGATGTTCCTGACTGGCATCAGATACGAGCATTCCATGTCTCACCTGGTTTCTAATCCCACGTTTCCTCATGGGAAATTAACTGACTTAGTGGGCAAGTCCTCTGAAAGTATTCTGAGTACAAAGGATTTCACACACTGAGAGCAACTTTTTACAGAAAATAGATTGCAGATCGGGCCTAGGAGAGGCCGTTGAAGCTCCTTGTAGTCTCTACAGCACAGCAGAGGCCCTTCCTGAAGAACTGCAAAATTCATGTTCTGCCATACATGTTATTTTTAAATTTTAAAGCAAGACTTTTATTAATTCTCTACTTCTTTCTGTGTTCATGAGATGCATCACCATTTCAACCTGCAGTGGCAGTATAGTCTGTATGACAAAATAGACAATGTATGTTATGCCCCAGAGAAATCCCTCAGGATAGAAAGTCACAATTAGTAACTGCCTCGAATCAGGCAAGATTGGAACATCATATTTCTTATAAATGAATCATACTTTCTACATAGCTCTTTCTCTTGTTAAGTAAAAATGCATTTTCCTGTATGTCCTACAAATGAAAATGAAAATCTTGTCTCCTTTTTCTCCCTAACTGATTATCTTCCACAGTAACCCTGCATTCATTTTCAACTTAATTGTCCCTGCTCAATTATGCCATTGAACTCTCTAGCATGATACTTCCAACAGATGTTGAAACAGATGTTGAACAAAGCACTTTCTGTTTGGTCAGAATTTAGAAACATCGTTTTATGGAAGAGGAAGAAGTATTTGGAAAGAATGCTTTGTAGGAAGTACCGCTATTTTTTTTTTTTTTTTTTTGCTATGAAATTAGATATTGTATGGTTCAGAGATGAAAGAAAAACAGGCTTCTGTTTTTTTGGTTGTTTTTTTTAAAGACTGAACTCCATCTTGAAACTAAATGTAGCAGGTAAGGATGTTTGATACATACTTTGAACGGTAAGATAAAAACTTGTGTGCTGAGTAGTTTTTAAAGCCTTGCTTCCTAGAGAATAAAACACAGGAAGTATTTGGCACAGAAAGTTAATATTAGATTATAACACAACCTTATTTTAGGTAATACCCGACACCACTCTATCAAGCTCTTTCAGCTTCTTTCTCCCAGTATCTTCTTGCTTTACAAGTAGCTCTTGTAGGAAAGTTAGATATGTAAGCATGTATCAACTGAACAGTCTAAGATCCCTGTTCAGTCTTCAAATAATGATGGGATAACTGTTTAATGAATAGTCAAAAGTCTTATTAATTACTCCATTAGTTAATTCTAGATTAATTGTTTATAATGTAAATATTGCTAAATTATTTCACATCATCTTATCTTAGATTTTTTTGAAAAAATTACATGATTATAAGGATTAAGGATAACCACTTCAGAAACAAAAAGTGTCCCGTCATACCAATTTAAAGCTCACCACAGGGAAGACGAATGTATGTATTTCAGAAGACCACCTATTTTTGGTTACAAATCACAATAAGCAGTCTGGTAAGATATCAAGATCGCAAGGGTATAAGGAGAGGCAAGTGGAATCCTACACTTAGGACAGCCAATGATTAGCACAAGTGCCTTTTTGCTGGGTTGAGCTGCAGGTATCTTCACTGATGGAGAGGTCATAACTAAGGATAGCACGTCCATGATTTCTTTCTCCTTTCTGAGAAATCTGCCAAGGCAAATTCTAACAGTGCAGAACTCAGCAGTTTTGACCAAGAAGTCAGAAATACCACTAGTGTCTCTCATATTTTATTTTATCATTTCTCTAACCTCTGAGATTATGCCTCTTGGCTTTCATCTTCACTCCGAGGAGTGCAGGAATGGTAGATGAAAAGCAAATGTAACAGAAAACATACCAATAAACAGTAACAGACAACTGGAGATTCACTGCACTTGCTGAAATGTGAGCTGAATTTTGAACTAATAGGAAAAGGTAATATTAAAACAGTAGTATAATTTAAAAAAAAATCATAAATTGATAATACCACCAAAAAATATATAGTACATATGTTTTTTATACGAAGAATCTTATAACAAGTTTATAGCTGATACCTGAGTCTCAGAATACTTGATGCAAAGACTAGCAATACAAATTGTACAAATACTACTTTTTCCTCAGTGATATATTCATTTATTAAAATTACAAGTTGCAAGACACAGTTGAAACAGGACTCCATGGGATTAGTCATTATTCACACAAAAAACTTCGAAGGCTTTACAAATTCTCCATGGTGTCAAAAAGAAAAGAGACTCATTATAGTGAAAGCTTTTGCTTAAAATCAAACATGTTCATAATTGACATAACATTAGATCACCCCAATTCTAGTACTCCTTTAATGGAATACTGTCCCTTTATTCCACAAATACTGATGTATCATCATAATGATTTTACCAAGGGGATGTCATGTTTGACCAGCCTGATAGCCTTTTATAAAGGTGTAACCAGGTGGATAGATGGTGATAGCACAGTGGATGTGGTTTATCTTGATTTCATTAAAGCATTTGACACCATCTCCCACAGCATCCTTGCAGCAAAACTGAGGAAGTATGGGCTGGATGTTCAGGTACTGAGGTGGATTGTGAACTGGTAGAAGGTAGAGAGTCGTGATCAATGGGGCAGGGTCTAGTTGGAGGTTTGTATTTAGTAGAGTCCCTCAGGGTTCAGTGCTGGGACCAGTACTGTTCAATATATTAGTTAATGATCTTGAAGAGGGAACAGAGGGCTCTGTCAGCAAGTTTGCTGGTGATACTAAACTGGGGGGAAGTGGCTGACACGCCAGAAGGCTGTGCTGCCATCCAACGAGACCTGGACAGACTGGAGGGTTGGGCAGAAATCTGATGAAATTCAACACGGGCAAGTGTAGAGTGTTGTGTCTGGGAAAGAATAACCCCAGGTATCAGTACAGGCTGGGGTATGAACTCTTAGAAAGTAGTGTAGGGGAAAGGGACCTGGGGATTTTAGTGGGCAACAGGATGAGCATGAGCCAGAAATGTGTCCTCGTGGCCAAGAAGGCCAATGGCATCCTGGAGCGTATTAGAAGGGCTGTAGGCAGTAGGTTGAGAAAGATTCTCCTCCCCCTCTACTCTGCTTTCATGAGTCCGCATCTAGAATATTATATCCAGTTCTGGGCCTCTGTCATGGTTTAGGAAGGAGCTGTTTTTGCTTGGAAACAGGGGGAGCGGGTTACAGTGAAGACCTGGTAAAGCATTCTTGGACTTTTCCCCTGGTCTTGGGTTCACACCCACCTCTGGCCTGGCTGGGCAATCTGGCGCCTCTGCCATCACTATTTAGGAGACGGGAATTTGAAGTGCTTGGGAGGAGGTGGAGGAGTGGTACAAGATGGAGGTGACTACCTGAACCCCACAGTCAGAGAAGGAGGAAGGAAGGAGAAGCACCAGACCAGAGACCACTCTGCAACCTGTGGCGAGAATTGGAGGCTGTACCCCTGCAATTCATGAAGGGCAATGGCAGAACTCAGAGCCACAAGCAGCTCTAGGTTAGTGCACCTGGACGGGCGAGAGACTATGTGAGGAGCCGGCCATGGCACAGGCCGTGCTGGAGAGCCTGTGCGCCGCAGAGCACACACGTGAGAGGCAGAGAGGACCTGCAGCCTTTGGGATGAACGGACATGGGAACTGCCCATGCAGGGCTGGAGGGTGTGTGAGGGACCCAGCAGAGGAGCAGGGAGGATCAGGGAGAAGCTAACCTGCCCTGAGGAGAGATAAGCTATTCAGGAATAGACTGACGGAAACCTCCATTCCCTGTCCCCCTGAGCTGTCCACTGTGAGAGGAGATAAAAGACACTGGGATCAGGGCTCTGAGCCTGGGAAGAGGTGAGGAGTAGGAAAAGGTGGCCTTAAAGGGCCGATTGTTCTCTTCATCGTTGTACCTCTCTGTGTTGTTTTGTGTTGGTTATGTTTCGGAGTTTTATGGCTATGCTTTAGGTGGTGTTGCGTTACATTATTTTCTGTTTTCCTCCCCAAGCTGAGTAGCCTGGTCCATTTTTTCCTGGACCATAAGCGGCAGTTAAGCCCTCCCTGCCCTTTGGCAATTCTCAGGTCTTTGGTATTTGAGGCTAGTTGTGGTCTTTTGTTCCCTGATGGGCCTAAACCAGGACAACTCCTCAGTTCAAGGACAGGTCGTGATTGGAGACAGTTCAACTCAGGGCCACCAAGATGATGAAGGGAAGTCATCTCCCTTATGATGAAAGTTTGAGGGAGCTGGGACTCTTTAGCTTGGAGGAGACTGAAGAATGATCTCATTAATGTTTACAAATACATAAAAGGACACATGCCAGGAGGATGGAGCCAGGTTCTTCTCAACGATGTCCAATGATAGGACAAGGGGCAATGGGTACAAGCTAGAACATAAGAGATTCCAAAGGTATTCAAGAAAGAGTTCACTGTGAGGGTGACAGAGCATTGTAACAGGTTGCCCAAGATGGGTCATTGAGTCTCCTCTGGGGACATTCAAAACACACCTGAATGAGTTCCTGTGTGACCTACTCTAGGTGGTCCTGCTGTGGCAAGGGGGTTGGACTAAATGATCTTTCTATGTGTATTCCAGCTCTTGAGATTCTGTGATTCTGTGATTCTGTGATTTTGATTCCAACTCTTTTTAGTTTGGGTTTTTTTTTTTTCATTTAAAATTAATGAATTTTAGAGAAAAAAAAATCTTACTTTTAATAAAACAGACATTGAGCAGTTATCATTTTGATTACATTTAAGATTCAGTAGAGCTTAGACAAAGTAATCACAAGTACTTATTATTGATTTTCCACAAAGACATGTTGTATAGGAAGAGCCAGACCTGGAAAATACATAATAGACATTGCAGTGCTGATACGTATCTGTTGAAAAGTTGAACCAATGAGAGGTCAAACTGGGCAAGTTAAAGTAGATCTGTATGTGCCTGTAAATAAAAAGCAGCTATGCTCTGTAACGCTACCCATGGTTCTATTTCCCAAGACGTCAGTGCCAAAGAGTTTTTAGACCCACATCTTTCGCACTCTCACCGTTCCTTGCTTTCCTCCAGTAAATCTGGCCATAGTTAGTTCAAAGTCAGTGTGTTCATCAGGGATCTAAGCCTTCTTTCCTCAATATGTAGTCAGCCTTTGTCTCCAAGTTTGTCTTGAGCAGCTAGCAATACTGCTGCATGAAAAAAATCAGGATTAGACTCTAAATCCTAAAAAAAATACGTGAAAAGTTTATATGTTTTTCATCTCTTGCTTCCTTTATCTTCATCCAGCATATACCTTCTATCTCTGCTCTTGTTTGCAAACAGAATGAACCAAAGAGAAAACAATAGAAAAAGAATTGTTAGGTATTAGTGTATTTTTTTCCCAGAATTTACAAATTCTTCATTTTGTAGTGAACCAAACTGTTCTTAATTTTTTTCTTTAAATTATGAGCTAGACAGCAATGACAGATGGTATATCCACCTGCTTCTTGTTCCCTTGGAAACATCAATAATATTATACAACTCTATAAAACAGCTTACACTAAGGGATTGTTGTCACAGTCATCAGTGTTTACAGGGCCAGAATACTAATGAGGTATGCTAAAACCCTCAGTGGATGCTTTCAGTAATGGAGAAATTCCACTTACAAAAAAAGACAGTAAGCTAAAGGGAGTACTTTATCCAGCTCTAATTTTTAGTGTCTCGTAAGTATAACTACAACATATATGATGTATTCTAGCAGCTAGCTCTGTTTCACTTTATGTTCAAGTGGGAGACTTTGTACAATAATGTGTTCTCTTTCTGTTTGGCTTTCTTGGTAGATTTTCATCTTAAATACTTTTATGTTTATTTATTCTGATTATCAATACAGATTTATGTACAGGGGTACAGTTAAACTATTTTGAAATCTTATCTTCCCTGAGTCATCCTAGTTTGGCTCTTGGAGAAGTGTCTAGGATGCAGCACAGGTCAGTACATTGTACAGTAACACTGACTTTTTCTGCAGCTAGTTTTCAAAATTGCAGTAGATTTTGGAGGTGGAGATTTACAACAGGTTCCTTCTCCTTAAGTATGTGAGTCTTTCTGTCCTTGTACAACATCTGCCTCAGTGCTCCTGCACTCTAATCCCTGTCCTCCTGCAAGAGAAAGCTGTTTCCCCACATCTCCATTCCAGTGACCAACCTCTGTGGTTCCACTGCCATACCATCATGTACTCTCTGCCACCACCTCCTTTTTCATCTTCTCAGTATGCAGATTAGTAAATTACCAGACTCTCCCTGCAGTGTGCTTCTGCTTTGCATGTAAACCATGTAGGTTTTACAAAATGACTCACTAGTAAACTGCAAAACAGTCTTCTGAGATTATTAGTCTGAATGCCACATGGCTGTGTGTTTTAGTTAATTGGTGCGAATGCACTTTTCGGGTGAAGCACATGTTCCCTATATGAGCTCAAATGGACTGTGGTGGCTAAGGAATCTCATGATTTTTCTCATCTGCAGCTGCATTTCTTCTTCAAAGAGGACCATCTGGACAGATTATAATGATTTTTCTTTTAGAAACTAATGGTAGGGAGAATATGTCCTGTCTCTCAAACAAGGACAACAAAAAAACATAAACCCCAAGTACTCAGAAATGCGACCGGGTAATAATCTCATAGTGTGTCTGGAACAATGATCAGAAAGTTAATTGTGCTTACTATACATATTTAGTTAGAAAGTTTCCATGATCAGCTGGATCCCTTTGCAGTTCAATATATAGACCATTACTGATGGTTGTCTTGAATTCTGTCATTTTGTGCATAGAATATTAAAGAGGTATAATTAAAAAAATATAATTACCATTCTTCCCTGTGTCTACTTTAAAACTTGACTGGTTACAACAGTTGCCAATAAATTAATTACACTATTGTATAGCAACACATCTGGAATACCATGGTCTAGGGAAAGCAAATCCTCACACTCAAACTCTTACTATAAAATTTAATTCAGTTAAAATTTAGTTCATAGTCTTTGTCTTACCAGTAGTATTCAAGAACTGTGGATTTGTATACAACAGGAAAGAAATGCAAGAACAGGGAGAAATTCTAGAATATCAAAGGAATTCTTTAGAAATACAGTTGTCCTCAAAGAACTGCTGTCTTTTTTGGAAAAATATTTGCCAGACCATTTCCAGATGGGAAAATTTAGGTCTATCAAGTACTCTCCAAGACCACACCAAGGATTTTTATGAAATACCAAGGACAAAAATAAGCTATAAGGAAACATTTATATAACATATCTCTTATGCACACTTATATTTATTCTTCAAAGGTTATTTGAAGAATATTTTTTCAAAAAAAGTTTTAGTATCCAAAATAGCACTAAAACTTTTATTACTCAGACACTAAAAGATGTTTTAATAAGGTTAAATACAGTTTTCTTTCATTAATATCTCTACATTATTGATTGAAACTTAGTTATCATCAACAATTGTATAACAAGACAACAGCGTTTATAAGATTTACTGAAAAAGTATCTTTTTATCCTCTTGTACTTACCATTTTTTTGGGATAGAAGAAGTCATGATAGAACAACAGGAACTAAGAAATCATAGTAGGATTTTATCTTAATATTCATCGTCTTTCATGAAAAGATAATTCACTTTTTTAATATATATATTTGCTTTAATGAAACTCAACTGTCAGATCCGGCTTGCAACATCACTACCTCTTCATGACAATCTGTCACAATGCATTACAGGCTTACAGTATTTCTATTTTGAATGACATACTTATAACAGCTAGTCAGAATTTTACAACCTTGAAGAAAATGTTCATTTTTATCACCTTTCCCTAGGAAAAAAAAAAAAAAAAAAAAAAAAAAAAAAAAAAAAAAGTTGAGTTTCTAACATTTAAATATATCCTATTTTATTTAATGTTTCTTTTTCAGAATACCTCACAGTTCAGTGAAGATGAAGCTGCTTTTGGAAATTTATCATACAAGCACTCTGTATATCATATAGAAAATAAAGTTGAGGAACCAAAGTTGATTGGTCCTAATGCAGTGATCATTTAATGTATTTTTTAATTTATTACATTCTGGCCATCAGTTGGCTTGCATTCTTGTACTTTAATCAACTCACGGTTCATGTGAGTCTACTATCATGATGAACTAATAATGCTTTTACAAGAAAATCTTCTTCTGCTAAGTTCCTGATTATCTTGACTACAGGGCTTTTAGAGCAGACAGGAGCAGACAGTTAACATTGAGAATGTCTATGAAGAGATCATTACCTCTGTAAGACAGCAAGGATGGTAACATCCATTGAAAAGAGGATTTTTATTAGCTAACATGCTTAAGGATAGAGGAAATCTTGATAAAAGTTTAACAAAAACCAACATTTGATAGCTGAAATACTGACTATAGAACTTGATAGCGTACTGAGTCATCTGCCTGTAGACCTCATGACAAACATGGTCAGTAGAGAAGTGCAGCTCACAGGAAATGACCAGAAGAAGACCATTTGTCTTCACTTCATCCTTACAAAAGGATAGCTTTCACATTCAGTTACATGTTTTGGGGAGAAGAGACTGACATTAAAAATGTTCTTTTTAATTTCCTCATTGCTATTCCTTAAGTATGATAGAAAAGTTCAAAGGGAAACCAAACACTGTACACTATTCTACCCTTATTTGAGAAGAATAGTGTAGATACGATAATTTTTCAGAGATTCAATGAATAATTAAGTTTTGAAGAATCATATATGTCCTGGTTTAGGCCCAGCAGGGAACAAAAGACCATGATTAGCCTCAAGTACCAAAGACCTGACAATTGCCAAAGGGCAGGGAGAGCTTAATTGCCCCTTAAGGTGCAGGACAGAACAGACCAGGCTACTCAGCTTGGGGAAGAAAACAGAAAATAATTTAATGCAACATCAACTAAAATGTAACCTTAAAACCCAAAACATAACCAAAATAAAACAACACAGAGAAATACATCAATGAAGAGTCCGACCAGCCCTTTTTAAGAACACCTTCTTGCCACACCTGCCCTCTTCCTGGGCTCAGAGTCCTGATCCCGGGGTTTTTACCTCCTCCCCCTCGAACAGTTTGGGGAGCCAGGGAGTCGGGGTTTCAGTCAGTCTATTCCCAATAGCTTCTGCCATTTGTCCCTCCTCAGGACAGGTGGGGTCCGCACCCATCCTCCCTGCAAGTCCGTGGGGTACCTCACACACACGGCAGCCCTGCACGGGCTGCTCCAACGCATTTATTCCAAAGGCTGCAGCTCCTCTCTGCCTCTCGTGTGGGGCTGCTCTGTGGCCTGTAGGCTCTCCAGCACGGCCTGGGCCATGGCCATCTCCCCACACAGTCCCTCGCCCGTCCGGGCTCACTCACATGGAGCTGCTGGTAACTCTCAGTCCTGCCATGGATCTCCATGGGTTGCAGGGGTGCAGCCTGCATTCTCGCCACGGCTTGCAGAGGGATCTCTGGTCTATTGCTTCTCCTTCCTTCCTCCTTCTCTGGCTGAAGGGTCTGCATGATCACCTCCATCTTATATCACTCTTACACCTTCTGCCAGCACTTCAAATTCCCGTCCCCTAAATAGTGATGGCAGAGGCGCCAGATTGCCCAGCCAGGCCAGAGGTGGGTGTGAACCCAGGAGCCGGGGGACAGTCAGCAAACTCTTTACCAAGTCTTCACTGCAACCCACTCCACCTGTTACTAAGCAAAAGCTGCTCCTTTCTAAACCAGAACAATGTATAATACTATTTCACTTTTCATTCTTCTACCTTTCTGTTTATGCAATATACTCAGTATGAGAATGTGATTAGGGATGAACATTGAATGAAGGAAAGAATTGTCTTCCCACATGTCTTGAAATCCATTGAAGTTGTTCCTTCTTTCCATAAGAGTGTATACTAAAAGTCTAAAAAACTTTTCTGAAACTCTGAACAATTCAACAGAAGTCACCTTTCAATTTCAAGTAACTAATTTTCAAACGTAGAGTAAAGAAAGTCATCTTTACAGATGATGGAAAGGCTTAATGATAGGATAGTCAAGAGAATATCTTTGACTTTCTCTTTGTTTTCCAAAAGACTTAAATATTTCTAGTATCACTTAACTCAGTGTAATTCCAGAACTTTCCTTCAAATCACAATATTTTGGTAACTCTTCAGACTAGGATGCAGGAACCAAAGGTTAAGGAATAAACTATGCTTTCAATAAAATGACCCAGATTAAGTGTTCTCCATGCATTCCCATGCATTTCAAAAAGTTAAGAAAATGCCATGAGTCATTTCTCAAAATCCTTCCAATTGAGCAATTATTTTAATATTTCTGTGTTAACAGCTCTGTAAACCACTTAGCAGTGGACAGTTTGACAAGTTTTTCATATTTGTTAAGTTCATTAAAATGGACTGAAAATGTGTTATTTCAGAAAAGCTAAGTAATAATTAAATTGATTTTGAGAAAATATATTTAATGGAGTTCAGATCACTGTTGAAAAGCATGAGCAAAAAGAGCTTGTCTGATCTAGTGTCAGTTGCTACTACAGCTGAAAAGAAGAAAAAAGATACATATATATATGGAAAAAAAATTGACTAAATTAAACAATTTCTGTAGCACCACAGGGACAAAAAAATAAAGAAAAAATACATTAAACACAGCCTATTAAACCTGGCATTTTGCCACAATTTTGCTTTTGGCTCTAGTATTCCAATCTTTCCTATTTGATATAGATTTTCATTCTTCATGCCTCATGTATCCTACTCTTAGTTTCCTTTTAGTTATCCCCAAGAGTTACTTGATAGAAGAGAAAAAAAACCATTAATGTTCTGTTTATTGCTCTGTACAGGAAACAGTTCACATCCCTTGTCCCCTCCAGAAAATATCATTATTTCTACAATATCTCTATTCTTCCACCTTTCTTGCCATGAATTATAAATTTTGGAATAAAAAAACAACAGAAATTATATTGAGAATGACTCTACCACTCTGGCACAGGACCACCTGCTGTGTAGATGGTGCCAAAGCTCCACTGGCCCAGAAAAAGAAGTGTATATGTCTGCTAGTGGTACAATATTATTATCATTAGGTATTTTTAAAATTTGGATTCTCTTCCAAATCCAAAGACACGTTTTATTAATGTTATTTCTTTAGGTAACATGCTTTCTTTACAAAGTATTACCTCTCCTGGATTTAAAGCGTCCAGCCGTGTCTCACAAATCTCAAAAAGAAAGACATGTAAACTTACTGACTGTTAAGAAATACAGCCTTCTTCTAAGACTTTGGCTGTACTACTGACTTCCATCCCATTCTCTGCAAAAGAATACTGAACTGCAAAAGGAGAAAAGTTTAGCTGTTTGACATAATAATCCCTTAGGTCATTGTTCTAAGCATGTTCTGCCTCACATACTTAGCTGGTTAGACAGCACGACTTGCCTGAAGGAACAGCTCACAACATTTGGTGCTTCTGCTGGTCATTCGAATGGTGACATTTCTTATGACTTAACATAAGTAATAGTTTATATTACTAGGTTCACACTCTGTACAATAAGAATGATAATTCATGATGTCAAAGGATTTCTTGCCGTGAAAGCTGTTTCTTATTTTCAGGGCCTTCAGTAGACACAGATGTATCCACTAATCAGGAAAAAAATAAACCAAACAAACAGAGAATGCTGACTTCAGCCACATGCATATGAAATATTGTCTCCATTTTGTACTTAAAATCTGTTTAAACAACAAAATGAGAACTGGCAAGTGAAAAAAACCTGTGGCTTAACTAAACTGTACTGAATAGAAATTTGTTATGTTAAGGTCTATTCTATTTCCTCAGTTGAGGTCAGACAAACTGTATTACGAGAACCACAGCAATATGAAACTTAGTTTTCAAGGGAAAATTGATACAAGCCCAAATCATGATGGTAGTATTTTACCTGTTTAAACTTCTGTAAGAGCTACTTTTAGTACTTTTCCAACACAAAATGAAAGCAGGATGGATGCAGACTATTATTGGATAAGTCTGTCTCTTGTACAAAGCATCAGAAAGCTTTCTGTAAAATAAATATTCCATTGTCCTGCCTGAAAGATTGGGGTAAAATAGAACACGATCAGCTATTTGGCCATCTGTACATTTTTTCTCATATAAAATATGACTACAATAAATGATGAAATAGGAAGATTGATGGAAATTCTCATGTACAGAAGACAGATCATTTAGAGGAAAGCAAAAGTCTTCAGCAACCATAAAAATACTGAATTGATTGATATGTAGTATCACATTTTTGTTTCATAAAATTTTTTGCAGTGTTCATTTTTTGGTCATTGCAATAGAAGCAGATGAATGGTTATTCTGAGGGTCTCTGGCAGCATAAGAAATGTGTCGTGAAGTGCATTTTTCAGAAGCGATTTAGAACTTTAAGTCAAAACCAGACAAAGGCATGCGTATATATGCTAATGCTGACACAAGCTTCAGGAAAAATATTCTTGAGGTTTAGAAAGGTGATGGAACAAGATTTCAATATGTTTTCTATGTATCTGTAACTGAGTAAACTCCAGTTCAAATAAAAGAGAGCTATTTGTGCCAAATATGAATTACTTTTTCCTTTCTTTTCTCCATGTTCTTCTTTTGAAAATCATACCTATTGTATGTACCAGTTTTATTCCTCAAAGTATTGAAAGCCTCTGCTCCCACCTAACACTAGCAGACAAAAGGTTTATGACAGTCTTGAATGAGGTACATTCCCATACTCCTCTCATATGTGGCACCTTGTACTATGAAGCCCAGCACTTCCTTTCTCAGTGTCTCTCAAAAGCAAAATGCTTGTCAAGGTGAGGGTGATATTGTTCAGATTGGCACTGGAGTACTGGGGGCAAAATGTAGATCTAACTCTTTATGGCTTGATTCTATATATCAGAAAGAACTTAAAGCTCAAATAAACCTTTTAAAGATTGAAGAAGGAGAAAGAAAAGGAAAAGAAAAGCAATACTTTTGCAGTGAGACATATTTGTTGATGGGGATGTAGATATAGATCTCAAGGTTGAATGTAGTGCTTAAGTGATTAGAACTTAAGAACATAAAGCATGGGCTTCTTCCACTAGAATTAATTAAATTCTTCAGTTACCAGGACTTAATAATCAGTGAAACAGTCAGACTTGTCTGGGTCTTGTTCATCACCTGATTTTGTAACAACATATGGAGATAAGCAATAAGAAAAAGGCATTGTGTATAATGTCTTTTACCCCAGGTTCTTGGTTGTTTTATGGCATGCGTTGCCTATGCCTAACTGATGACACTCTCCTTTCTGATCATCCTAGCAAGATAAATCTGTCAAGGTTGAACAAGCTTGTTTAAAACATAGCAACTGTGCCTCTGTCACAATCAACCATAGGTGTAGATGTGCATATGAGCTGGATTTTCAATATTCAGGATCCCTGATACCCTACATCAATAAGATACAAACTTCTCTAGACAGGAGTACAAACTCTTGCAAGACTCAAAAGAGAAATAAGCCTCTGCACCCTCTACTTGAAAATATTCCTTTACAAAGACCTTTGAGTAGACAGTACACTTCCTGTAGCATCTGTCTCTTCTCCAGCTTGACTTCATTGAACCACAGAGTCATTCTGTAGGATTAATAGAAGGTGAACTGGAGGTTGACTATATTCAATTGCAAACACAGAAAGCATCCTTAGGTGGGCAGAAATCCAGCCCATAAACACTCCAGCTACATTTATTTTTATTGCAGGGAAGTTGTCAAATAATAGTCTATTTGTTTGTTGTTTTGTTTTTAATCAAAAGCAGCAGAAACAAAGACTGTAACAGATTATATTGATTTTGTCCCATTATCTTCTATAGCAAAGGTGTTATATATCCCTACTATCAAATGCACACCTAACAGCCAACAAACAATATTTTCAAGTGTAATAAACAGATCAGTAAAATATGGCAGATATTACTGGAAAGAGTTTACATTTCATTGTTCTTTACCACTTTTTGTGAGAACTAAAATGAACTTATCAACCTAGCTGAAAGCTACAATCACAGAATGAACAAAACCGGGTTAGGTAAAAGAGTGAAAGAGAGAACATAAAACACACTATTTAGCCTGTAGAAATGTTAAGATTCAATTCTTATGACACTTTTTGTAGGGAAAAATGAAGCCATTGTTTTGCCCTTCAAGTGTGGTAGAATCTGAAATTTCCAGAAAGTATTTTAGATTTACTGTCTTCCTTCTACAAGATAGCGATTACTTTCTAATCATGAGCTTTCATGTCAAAAAGTGAGAATTAGACCCATTACCTGTAGTTGGAGCTCCAGGCAGCAAATGAATTAGTTGTTCAATAAATTAGGAAATAAAAGAATATCACACTAACTATGGAACAATGTCTTACGTTATTTTTAATTTGTTGTCAGTTATTAAATCAAACCTCTAACAGTTTCTTTCACTATTTTGTCTTACAGTTACTGCAGAATTATATACTATGATAAGAAATATCAAAAGAAGAGTCACAAAATCTCAGCATTACTCTCTCTTCACTTAGTATATTTAAGAATCTGAAAGTAGGAGATGTAATTAATTACCATATCCCAGAAGTAGATTGAGATTAGCAAACAGTATTCAGGAATAACAGAGTGTAAATAACAAAAAGAGAAGCTGTGCCAGCTAAGTACCTTTTTCAATGACACTAAAAATTCTTCTAAATTCAATTGTGATAGTTTAAAATTGGAAAATCTTAGGAAAACCATGAGACTAGCCACAGCCTTTTTTTAGATAATTTTGTTTTCTGAATTTATTGTAGGTCATATATGTAGAACAACAGCAAAACAAAAACCAATAGCAAGAAAAATTTTGATTGGAACATGAAGGATATGAAAGAACGTCATCATTTGTAGTCACATCAAACACATAGTTTTACAATTTAAGAGTTAATTTAAAAATATAAAGTTCCACTTGCTTCTAATTCGAAGATATCTTTGATTCCTAACAAAAAAAATGTACGCACATATCTGAAAAAAAGTGTATGTTCATGCACCATGGCTGTACAAATGTGTATAACGGGTATTTACTTCACATAAAAAGTTGACTTTGGTAGTCTCAAATAACTTGACTTTACACAATTACTTCACCAGAAGTCAATATATAGGGTGAAATTGGCAGGTAAATTCTTTTATATGATACAGAAAGTGTTTCCAGACAGTGCACTCGTTCGATGAGTTCTCCTGGATAAACTGTTTCTATAAGGAGCTGATCACCTTTGCTTTCACTGTCTGTCACTGACAGTATACAATAGCATGTGAATAGGAGAAGACAGAAATTCAAAGACATAGGGAATCCATAAAGCAAAAGTGATGTGAAATGTAAATATCACTTTAGCTTATTTCAAACTGCAAAATAAGATACACATTTGAGAAAAGCTGCTAAGAAAAGCACTACAAGCTCATGGAAACTGTGACAACAATCACATTTTCCGAAACTTGTATCAAAAAACACCGTAACAGTTAATAGTTCCTTACCAGCAATAAAGCTGAGGAGAAGTGACTAAAACAGTTAAAAAACAATTTTCATGGTCCATAATTGATGTCTTAAAAAACAACATATCAGCCCTGTGAAAGATGTGTCATGGTTTTGCCCAGCCAGCAATGAAACATGACAGTTTCTTGCTCACAGTCACCCATCCATCCCCACTCTCCTTAGGACAGTGGAGGCCCCACAAATGGGAGGAAGAAAGATAATCAAGGTTGATGTAGATAGAGACAAGGGTAGGGAGGACTCACTGTCAATTATGGTTCCAGGCAAAACAGACTCCAGTACTCGACTTAGAGAGGAAAGTAAGGAAAGTCCATTCTACTACCTACAAGAAACAGAACAAAACAAAATGCAAAACCAGAGCACAATGGTGAGAAAATTACAACCAGCACTTTAAGATCTCCCGACTTTCTTTCTCCCTGACCTTGGGGTCCACATTTTCACTTCTCTCTCTCTCTTCCAACTCCTTGTACCACCACCAGCCAGAAAAGAAGGAAAAAACAGAAGAAGGAACAGGAAGAATCCTCTTCTTCTGGCTGCTTCTACTTAAAAAGTGATCATGGAGGTGTTGAATTGGCTCAGTCCCAGAAGTGTGTCTGGCTCAGAGCTGGGGAGTTTCGAGCACCTTCTTACAGGAGTCATCTTTACAGCTCCATCTCAAATCACAACAAGGTGGTTTATAGAAGTCAGTAGTCAAAGAGTAGGGTGCAATTCCCACAGCTAAGCCCACTCTTTATGAAGGACTATCTTCATCCCCACTGGCCTTTTAATTAGGTTAGCAGTGTATTGGCATATCTGAACAAAAGATGCCCTGCAATACTGAGATCCAGGGCCAAAGGACATTTCAGGCCAGCCAGGATCTAATCCAACCCTTTACCCAGAGCAGGATCAGTCATGGAATCAGAGAGGCTTCATACTGTGGAGGCTAGAAACCCTCGAAGGAGAGAGATGGCACCATCTTCCTCAGCCTTGATCTGGTTCCCCAGTTGTTTTAGCAAGAGAAAAGATTTCTCTTGTCTCTAGCATCTGTGGCCCTGCCTTTTCTTTATTTATTTATCTATTCATTTATTTTGGATTTTTTATTTCTCAGCTACAACTTCAGCTGTTTTGGTGGATGTCCTGAATTACTGGAACATTCAGTTAGGTTTGGTAATGCTGAACATTTCTGATTTTATCAGGTTTCATATCTATTAGGTAAACACAGGAATGATATCTATTACATGACATTTAACATCAATTCATTGGTCTTATCAGAGATTATAAAGTGAAACACATAATTCTGAGTATATGCCGAGTTTATATCAGCTACAGAGCATAAGATCTGCTGGTAAAAAGCTGAATCACAAGAACTGTTGGACAAATTTGAATGGATCAATGCTTTGAATCATGTAGCCGAAGATCTGTAGATATCAGTATTGTAATAAATAACAACTGCTATACTACAGAAACTGTAATCATTGTTGCATTGAGACTAATGTAAAAGCATGGGACAAGACACCAGATAACACAGTTACACTAAAGCAGTGAATGATTTATCCTGTAGCTGCACTCAGTGACCATAGATCTATGCTGAAAACCATTACAGAAGATACAAGAATGCAAAGGATGCCATGACAGCAGATCTCTGCATTTTTTTTTCTTGCTAGACCTCATTAATTATAACACATGTGGGACTATCATGTAGTTCAGACAATTGCCTTTGAATCCGTATTTTATCTCTTTTCTCCTTCACTCAACTTTTACACATACTTCAAGTCCGTTAGAAATTTGTTTCAGTAGTTTAACTGTAACAAAACAGTGCAATCCATGTCTTAAATTTTATTGAAAATAGGACTCATGTGAAAGAAGCTACATTATTATTACTAGCATTAGCAGTGTAACTTTTCTGGCTATCTTTGAATAGATTTAAACTGCAGCAGTCATATGATGTTCAAGATCCACAGCTGCATTATTGTTGCTTTCAAATGGAATGCAGAGAGGTGCTGCAGCTAATTATTACCTTATATTTAAAATGTGGTAGAAAGTAGTTAAAACAGCCTGCTGTTTGCAATAAACTGATCTGCCTGCAGTCCTCAGCTTCTTTCCTGGTACAAGATGACTCATGGTCTGGTCTCCCTGATATTTCTTCAGTAAAACTGATGTTGCTCCATAGATAACTTCAAATGGTTTTAATAACTGATTTTATGACAGTATCTTTTTGAAAACCTGAGGAAGGAAGCTCTCATCAGGGATAAACTTCAGGCTATTAAGCAGAGAATGATTTTGAAAAATTAATACCTCCCTTGTACCCTTAAAAAAAATCAGACTTGTCACTGCTAGAGTGGAGAATTCAAAACCTTATGTGTCTCAGTATAGGACTCTATATCCAGTTTGCAATTATAAGCAGTCAATACCTGTGACCACTGCTGAGCAGTTTTCTACCTCTGAGGAATAACATTTGTTCTTAGAACACTGAAATTTCATGTAGAGAGGTTACGTGGTTATATCACAACTGCTGAGTTCTTTTGTAAATTATATAAATGAAACCTAATCAGTATTAGTGCCTATAATTGTAGGTCCTGAAATGGAACATAATTATAATGAATAATTTAACATAATTTAATTGAATCTTGGTAATGCTTTTATATAAAGCAAGTATATATGACTATCTCCAAAATTACATTCTGTCACTTGTTATTTACACAGAAGTATAACTTGTACTTTGTCATAATTAAAGGCACAGTAATAGAAATAGAATTGTAGCCAAATCATCCCCCCAAGCACACACCACAAAGTCTTTCACACAACTTGAAGATCCAAATCTACATTGGAATCCAGATGATACAGAGAAAAAACATAAGGAAGCACTGAATTAGAAATTTTTATTTTAATGGAAGAATCATTTCCTTAGAACTTGTGTTGAAACTCCTAGCATTCATTATATTCAAAGCTATTTTTTTTAAGAAATAATCTTTTGTGATGTCTTCTTATTCATATCCATTTGTAGCATTTTTTTCTCTCTTTTCTCACACTCCAGCCCTATGAGAATAAGATTAATTCCTGAGGGAAAAAAAAAAAAAAACCAACCAAAAATTAAAAGAAAAAAAGCCTAAGAGATTACCTAAAGCAAAAAAACAGGGCTGCTGTTATATAAGATAATGTTCAACATGGGCACAGAGAACTTACTCTACAATCAGGACATTAGTGAAGTATTATGAATAATGTTTTGAATTATATAAATGTGCAGGGGAGATACTGAACATACTTGGAGATTAGTGAAGCAGGATGGATATTGATCAAAAGCTGGCTAAAGAAACCTAAGAATTGACAGCAATAAAAGAACTACCTAATTAAAGGCAGGTTGCTGAGCTCCTTAAAAATTAGTTTAGATATGTCTTTTCAGCATCCTCATTAATATCCATAGTGTCAACTAGCAAAATGTTCTGTTCTTAAAAGGCTGTGATGCATCATCAACAAAAATAAAACAGGAGAATGAAGCAATAAAAACAGAATAAAATGAAGTATCTGAAAGATCATTTTCTTAATAAATGTCCCAATTACCAACACCATTAAAAAAAAAAAAAAATTGTTCACCATTGTGTTGTATTTTCTTACTTGTAAGGAATAGAAAAGACCATTGCTATAGAGGGAGGAGACTTTAGTCATGGGTGGTAAACAACTGAACTGGGTCTGGGAACAAAGGTCACAAAATACTGCTGCATTGTGAGCAAGATAGACAATGCAGATCCAGAGTCTGCAACTCATGCTGATTAAGACTAATAGCAGAATGGCACAGATAGCTATACCTCAAAGGAGAAAAAAGAAAAATTGTATAGAGAGCTGTATAGAGATCATAGAAGAGCACAAAATTTGTTGAGCCTCACAAACAAGAAATGATTTTACTAAAATGAAGGCTGAGTGTAAGAAATAACTGTGACGATACTGTGTGGAGGTAAAAAGAGATGAACAAACATTCATTTCTGTTAAGTTTTATTTTTTCACTTTAAGCTTTCTTGTATTCAAATGTTTAAAGGTTTCTTTTAATTTCAAGAAAAGAGTGATTTATTTAGTTTATTTCAAAACCACTTAAATCTGAGGGCAGGCCCAAGTGAGAAAAAGGTTTAACTTGATCCTTATAATTCAAAGCAGTTGACCCAGTCCTCTGCTAGAGGGTGAAAGACAAACTAAAGAGAGGTAGGGAAAAAAAAAACCTACAAAAGTTATGTAATTGGAAAAACAATAGTATTACACAAACAAGGGGAGTATATACTAACTAAAGTATCTTTCTGAAGGGTGTAATGGAAAAGGTCATGTCTGTTAATCAAATCATGAAAGAATAGTTGTGCAAGGAACTATTTAAAGTCATTGTAAAAGTCTTGTAAAACTTTAACCGTAAAGTTTCTACAATGTGCACAGGTGCAGTTGGCTGAGATGCTTATAGCAGGTACAATAGGTTGTGCATGAGCTGATAACAGCCAAGAGAAGAGTTCATGAGCGGGCCACTAGAGGAAGACTATTAACTTCATCCCAGCGATGACCCTACGACCACCAGGAGGCAGAAGAAGACCCCCTAGTAACAAGACGGGCACATGCACAGAGTGCACCAGGGAGCGATGCACCCGACTGATAAGGACTGTATAGAAGGACTCTGATACGGTGGGGGGGGGGGGGGGGGGGGGGCGGGGGCGGCGAGCCGTTGGTGGAGCAGAGTCTCCCGGCCGCCCAGCGCTATTTTGCTTATTTGCTGCTTGCTTAATAAATTTGATCCATGAGTCACTTAAATTGGCCTATGAACTTTATCACAGCAATCTGTAACAAGGGGACTACCATTCACACTCTGGAATATGACAACAGACAATTTGAGACACTGTAGAACAAACAAACCTTCAGATGCTTTCACACGCAGTCTATACTCAATGGACATATACAGTACCCATGCTATAACCTTTTATTGCAACCTATAGCAGCTTGATATAATTTCAGGCTTTCCTATCTATATATTTGTATTTTCCTCATTAAGTACTTTCAGAGAAGAAGATATGTTAATAATTGTATTTCTATACAAGTTAAATGAAAAATTGGAAACCTTTTCAGCTAGGACTATACTTATCTGTGCTAAATTTCAGATTTTTTTCAATTCTGAGTAAAATAAAATTTAAAATTCCCCATCATTTCCTTTCATTCTTTTCCTTGTCCTGGCAAACAGCCACAGAGTTATTCCATGTATTGTGTGGCACATCGCTGGATCTGATAGAAACAAACCCAGATATAAGACAATTATGTCTTCCTCCTTGGATTTTCATATCAAGTTTTACTTCAGTGGTGATCATTGCATCTGTTTATTGGTAGAAAAAAAATGACATATTTTATTTGCTTTCTTGCCTTTTAGACAATAATTTTCACTTTTTAAAGATATTAGTGTCAAATGTGTCCAAAATGAGCATAGTTTTCCAAGGATTTTTTTTTTGTATTCCTGGACAAGCAAAGGCTTCTTGTTAGAGATAGCTTTGAAGATAGAGCAACTTGTTAGATTTGTCTTTTAAAATAATTTGACATTGGAGACTCCAATAATTTGGGACAGTATCTTATTTTATTAGCATCTTCAGCTCCATAAAAAGCTGCTTATTTATTTAGTTAGCAAACTGATTTAGAAAATATTTAGATAACATGATTAGTCTGTAAATAGGATTCTGCGTGCATGATGCTCTAGACACATACTTGCATGAGTATGCTGCTGTGACTGATTTCAGATGAAGAGAAGAAGACAACACTGAAGGCAAAATGAGTGTGATATGATTTCCTCCCGATACTTCCACTTGGAAAAAATATTAAAGATATTTCATCATTTTTTCTGATAGTTATTTGAGTCCAACTTTCAAAACTCTATATAAATAAATACAAAGCCTTATTTGGATATTTTGAATCTGAGAAATAGAAATTTTCCTCAGCTTAAGATATTGATTTTCCTGATAATATCTGAAAACTAAAATCAAAGATTATACGGATCTTAGATTACTATAGGTCACCACTCTTACAACAAATCTTGTGTCTCAGCACAAGCCTTTAAAGGAACATCTAATAGCTGCCAAAAGAGATCTAGAATGGTGCACTGGTTCTGGGATAGAGTTAATTTTCTTCATAGTGGCTACTCTTGGACTATGTTTTGCATTTGTGCTGAAAATAGTATTGATAATGCAGAAATGTTTTCATTATTGCTGAGCAGTTCTTTGTCCTGGTTTGGGCTAGGATAGAGTTAACTTTGACGAGGAAGTAGGAAGGGGCACAACATGGGCAGTTGACCCGGGCTGGCCAACAGGTACTCGATACCATACTGACATCATGCCAGTACATACAGGGAGGGAGCCAGTCGGGGGCGGGGCTGGGGGAGCACAGGGGGGCTGCCCGTCGGGAGCGGTCGCGTCGGGTCCCGAGTGGTGAGCAGCCGCGGCACGCGCCATTCCTTTCGTATATCCCCTCATTTACTGTTAAAACTGTTCCTTTTCCCCCCTGAACCTATTTCTTCTTATTGTTGTTCTATTAAACCGCTCTTATTTCAACCTACGCGGGTTTTCCCCCTTTTTCTCTGGTTCCTCTTCCCACTCCACCGGGAGGGGAGGAGTGAGTGAGCACCCTCGTGGCTCTTTGTTCCCGGCTGGGCAAAACCACAACATTCTTGCACAGAGACAAAGGCTTTTCTGCCTCTCACTTCATCTCACCACTGAGTGGACTGGGGTTGCACAAGAAGCTAGAGGATCCCAATTGACCAAAGGCAATTCCAGACACGATCTCAAGGGCTGCAAAGGATCTCAAAAGATTATCTAGTCCTTATGATCCCATACTTAGCAATAAAAACTGGGGAAGAAGGAGGAAAAGGGTACACTTGGAAATCAATATTTGTCTTTCCAAGTAACCATTACTCTTGATGAAGTCCTGTTTTCCTGGAGGTAGCTGAACACCTAGCTGCCCATGGGAAGTGGTGAATTAATTTCTAATTTTTCTTTGTTTTTTTAATGGAAATTTTGCTTTATCTACTAAACTACCTTTACCTCAACCCAGGAGGTTTTGCATCTTTACGCTTCTGACATTCTTCCCTGTCCCACTTTAGAGGGAATGAGAGAGCAAGCAGCGGTGAGAGTCTCACTGGTGTTAAACAACAGCATAATATGATTCTACAATTTTATAATGTAATCAAAAAGGGCGTATAAAAAAGTTTTGAAAAATTAAGTGTTAAATACTCAAGTAGGATTTTACCTTCAGAAACTCAGCCTCCAGGACTTGGTACTGAGTCACCGAGCCCTGCATATATAAGTGCTTTGGAATACATAAGGCAAATAGCTAAACATTTCTATGGAGTAATTGGTACTGGTTAAACAGTAGAAAAGGTAACTGTTTGTTACTAAAATTTGTAAAGCAAGTTTTGGGATACAAAGCACAATTACTCATACAATTATGAAACTTTTACAGTATGAAACTTTGATAAAGTTTTTATCTATAAAACTTGACGTATAATCTGTGCCAGATGCATAAAATAAAGATTTGAGTAACAAGCCTTGCCAAGTTCTTTCCTACCATCACGTTTGTGATATGCATCAGCTTTTATCACTTCAAATACAGGAGTAATGCTCTGATAGAGCCAGTGCTAGTTAAGTCTAAGACGGAACCCGCAGCTGACCCAGGCCTGGCCAATTAATGATAGAGGTAACGTCTCTGTGAATAATGTATTTGAGAAGGGGAAGAAGTTAATGTGCAGTTGCTAAGCTGCAACAGCAGCAGAAGGGAGTGACAATGTGGGAGGAATTCTACACTTTAGCAGTGGAAAGTGTGAGGATTCCTCCTCCTGAGAGTGGCAAAGTACATCTGTAATAAACTGGCTACTAATCATAACCACCATTCCCATCCTTCCATCCCCCTGCTCCATGGGTGGGAGACCTGGGAAAAAGGGAGGAGTAGTGGGAGGTGTTTTAACAGTCAGGATTTATTTCTCATTTTCCCTAGTCTGTTTTGATTGCTTTTTAGTAAATCAAATAACTTATCCCCAAGTTGAGTATTTTGCCCATGATTCTAATTGCTGAGTGATCCTCCTGTCCTTATCTTGAGTGGCCAGCCTTTCTTTATGTTTCTTTTTCCTCTATTCAGTTTAGGAGAGGAAGTGATAGAATGACTTGGTGGCCACTTGGCACCCAGCCAGGGCTAAACCACCACACAGAATGTGACCCTTTCTCAGGCAGTGATCTCCTCAAAGTGTTCTGGAGTCACTGTTGATTATGAGTCTGGCAGAGGTGTGCACCTGTTCCTGGATCTTATTGAAAGTTATTTTCCTTCTTTCCAAACTAGTCTCTATAAAGTGAGCTTTGCTGAATCTTAAGGGCACAGATTTCATCAATGCAATCTCTACAGCCACTACTGTACAAGTATCTGGAAGGGCAGCTGCACATGCAAGAACTGAACAGATTGCTATGATGCAGGTGATTTTAATATTTCTATTGTGTTACTTTAACAAAATTTGTTTATACCAGGAGTCTCTTCTTATGTTTCTGCAAGGTGTTTTATTTGTTCTGTTACTTTAACAGAAAGGTTCATCCATCTTTTAATAGAGACAATATGTGGAAAGATAATATGCCTACTTCCATGTCTGAAAATCAGATTATTTATTTCTACTGAACTATATTGGGCTTTACCAGAATTGCTTGTCAGATGTACTTGGAATTCATTCCAGAAATAAGTAGTATCCTTAATCTAAATTATTCAAGATAGAATCATAGAATCATTTCAGCTGGAAGAGACCTTCAGGAACATCAAGTCCAGCCTTTGTCCCAGCCCTATCAACCACTAGACCATTTCCCTAAGTGCAACATCCAACTGTTTCTTAAACACCTCCAGGGTCAGTGACTCCAGCACCTCCCTGGGCAGCCTGTTCCAATGCCTGACAACCCTTTCAGTAAGGAAATTCCTCCTCATATCCAGCCTGAACCTCCCCTGGTGCAACTTGAGGCTGTTTCCTCCTACTCCATTGCTTGTTACTACGGAGAATAGATCAACCCCTGTCTCTCTACAGCTTCCTTTCATGTAGTTGTAGACAGTGAGATGGTCTCCCCTGAGTCTTCTTTTCTCCAGGCTAAACAGTGCCAGACTCCTCAGCCATTCCTCATATGAGATATGCTCCAAACCCTTTACTAGCTTGGTAGCCTGTCTCTGGATCCTCTCCAGCACCTCAATGTCCTTGTAGAGAAGGGCTCAAAATCAGACACAATATTTGAGGTGCAGCCTCATCAAAGCTGAGTACAGGGGAATTGATCACCTCCCTCCTGCTGATGATACTGTTCCTGATACAGGTCAGGATGCCATTGGCCTTCTTGGCCACCTGGGCACACTGCTGGCTCATGTTCATCTGCTGTCAGTGAACACTCCCATGTCCCTCTCTGCCTGGCAGCTTTCCAGTCACTTCTCCCCAAGCCTGTAGCACTGCTGGGGGTTGTTGTAGTCCAAATACAGGACCCAGCACTTGGCCTTATTAAAACTCACAGCATTGGCCTTGGTCAATACAGCCTGTCTAAATCTCTCTGTGAAGTTTCCCTATCCTCAAGCAGATCAACACTTCCACCCAACTTGGTGTCATCTGAAGGGTTCACGCTATCCTTTCATCCAGATCATTAATAAAGATGTTAAACAAGAGTGGTCCCAGTACTAAGCCCTAGGGGACACCACTCATGACCAGATGGTGCTGGTAGCTGCAGAAGGCAGAGAAAAAGCACAAAATTGAGCAAGACATAAAATGTACATTAATAATGGGAAGCAGATTGATTTGGTAATATAAACTTGTGCTTTTCTCGTCGTAATATTTTGTGAAGTATATATAATAATATATATATATCTCATATACTACAGTGGGGAAAAAACAAGTTTTTTACACTTTAGCCTAAGGCTTCCCAAATTGTCCTAGAACTTAATCTTTCACAGTCACTTTTCTCTGCAACTCAGTTTCCATATCTGTGACTTTGTTACTATACAAATTCCACACCCAATTAGGCTGTTGGGGGATGACATAAACTAACAAAGCTCTTCAGCAAAGCAAACTACATATAAGAGAGACAGAAACCAAACAGCTAAGCAAGAGGAACTTTCCCACCTAACTCCTTACTGAAAACAATTTCTTAACATTAGCGCTAAGGCAGTTATCTTAATTTTTGTTTACCTCTCCATTTCTTTACTTTTTCACTAGAGAAAGATCCTGGGAAAAAAGAAAAGAGTTGAGGAATTGCGTGTTGGGCTTGCAGAAATAGAGATTTTTTTCTCACCTGTTTTATCCATGCTACCATTTCTGTAAATCATATACAGAGATGGATATTACTGGCAGAAAGTAAGACAGAGTTGATCTTCTTAGAGCTGAAGAGTAATGCTATATGATAAATTAATCTACTCAGTTTTCTCAGAATTTTCTTCTGAGAGGTGGAAATAGGGGCTGACTTCTTGGGAAAAGTATAGGAACATTGCCAGAGCATGTAGAGGTGCAACTAGGAAAGCTAGAGCCCTTCTAGAATTAAATCTACCCAGGAAAGCTAAGCATCCCTTTT
This sequence comes from Colius striatus, assembly GCF_028858725.1. NCBI lineage: Eukaryota > Metazoa > Chordata > Aves > Coliiformes > Coliidae > Colius > Colius striatus. Next base: position 20,531,661 of record NC_084790.1, read on the forward strand.
TTCTCTTGTATGTAGCAACAGGAGAAGGGGTAATGGATGAAGCTGGAACACAAAAAGTTCAACTTAAATATAAGAAAAAACTATTTCATTCTGAGGATGATGGAGCAGTGGAACAGGCTGCCCAGAGGGGTTGTGGAGTCTCCTTCCTTGGAGGTCTTCAAGACCCACCTGGACATGTTCCTGTGCGACCTGATCTAGGTTGACCTGCTTCTGCAGGGGAGTTGGACTAGATGATTTCTAAAGATCCCTTCCAACACCTACCATTCTATGATTCTATGATTCTATGAAATGATTGATACTACTCATAAACTCTAAAACTTTCATCAACTGAAAGATCTTGAGCTACCCTAGAAGCTGGATCTTCAGCTTTAAGCAGAGAAAGACCCAAGCTGCAAGGACTAAAGGCTTTTTCAGATACACTGAAAGTTTGCAACTTTTCTAAAGAAGAGGAACTTATTTTGCCATCTACAACATTGTTATACATACTTGAAAGAAAGGAGGAGGTGTGATGGAGCAGAGACTTTCCTGCATTCTACAGAGAGAACTGGTGAAGCTGAGATTTATTTTCATTTCTCTAAAGACCCTGCATCAGCAGTAGAGACTCATTTTGATAATGAGCCCGTATCAGGGGCAAAGACTCATTTTGCTAAAGCTGACCCTGTACCAGGGGCAACGATTCACTTCATTAAAGGCCCTGTGCCAGGAACAGTGACTATGGCTGGAGAAGGCTGTGACCTGTGGGAGGGACCCAACCACTGGCAGACCCCGAGCCAGGGGCAGTGATTTTCTTCTTTAAAACTATGTCCAGAGAAGGCCATGTCCCGAGGAAGGGACCCTTTATCACTATGGCTGGAGCAGACCGTGTCCTGAGGAAGGGACCCAATATCCACAGCTGTGCCTGTGGGAAGGAACCCATGACAAAGCCGCTCATTAAACTTATGCCCAGAAGAAGCCTTGTCCCGAGAGAGGGACCCTGTAACTGCAGAAACTGCAACTGTGGCAAAGAATCTACATCAGAGACCGTCATTAAGGACTGCATCCTGTGTAAGGGACCTTGTATCAGCAGAAGCTGAATCTGCTGGGAACAACCCACACCAGAGAAGTTCATTAAGGACTGTGTTCCGGGGGAGGAACCCCGTGTTGGAGCAGGGGAAGAATGCCAGGAGTCGTCCTCATCTGAGCAGAGAGAAGGGGCAGAGACCATTTGTGAGAGACTGACCACATCCCCCATTCCCTGCCCCCCTGAGCCGTTGAGGGGGGAGGAGGTAGAGATATCTGGAGCAGTGAGCTGGGCCTGAGAAGAAAGAAGGGATGGGAGAGGGAGATCTTAAAGTGCTGGTTGTAATTTTCTCATCATCCTACTCCCTTTTTTGCTTTTATTCTGTTCCGTTTCTTGTAGAATAAACTTTCCTACTTTCCTCTCTAATTTGAGTACTGGAGTCTGTTTTGCCCAGAACTGTAATTGGCAGCGAGCCCTCCCTGCCCTTGTCTCAATCCACAACAATCTTATCTTTTTTACTCCCATTTCACTGGGGCCTCTGCCATCCTAATGAGGGTGGGGGTGAATGAGGGCACTGAGCGAGAGATTGTAGTGATGCTACTGTGCTAGCTGGGCCAAACCACGACAACTAAAAATGTAAATAACATATAATCTTTAACAAGAAGATTGCAAAGATGAGACCCAATAGAGTGTCTTCAAGAAAGGACAACCAATTGTCACATAGAGACTTTGTACTACAGTATCTCAGATAGTTAACTATGATGAGTAAAGAGAACTGAATAAAGTAATCCTTTTCTGTCTCACTTCTTCTGACTCTTTCACTGCACCAGATAAAAAATATTTTTAATGTATTTTCCAGTTATGTATATGTAAATTAACCTCTGGTGCTAACAACTACAGAGCTCTAAATTCTATTTATATTGTAAATAATGACATGGGAGTTATGTAAGTAAATAATATGAATTAAATCCTTTATATCCAGTTTGATCAAGGAATAACCATAAAAGGATAAAATGTGATATTATCACAGAGCAAGCTTGCAAATCTCATTAAAGCAGTGTACATCTGTGTCTGCTTTTGGTTCTAAATTAAGTAGCTGATTGGTACATGTATATAAGCAAGAAGTTGAATGAGATTTATTTTCCCAAAGGTAAAAGAAAGAGACTTTTAAGAAAAATCTCACTTATCACACTGATACCTGTCCTCACGAGAAGTGAAGGCCAGCAAGTAGAAATAAGTACTCTGGCCTCCTAAAATTTCTTTAAAACTTGACTATTAACATTTGGTTCCAATGGTACACATTTGTGACACCGACATCATTATGTGACTCTTCATTTTTACCCAACTTCAACACTGTGGTCCCTTCTTTATTTCAAGTTTATAGCTGAACCATCACAAATCCCACTGAACACCTTTCACTGAGTGACCATACTGATACTTCCATTCTATATAAGTTTACTTATACAATCCATATATTTTCATTGTTTCTGTACTCCAAGACATAAAGTGATCAGAAAGGGGCTCCAAAGCACATTTGGAAACATTTAAGTTTGCACTGAAACAGCTTAATTTTACACCCTTAATTAAAATGTTCCATTCAATACCAAAATAATAGGTTCTCTTTGCTTCAATAGGAAACTGATCTTAACAGACACTGAAATACAATGATCAAGGTTCTTAGGCAGAATACAAGCATAGTAGTGTTTTTTTCAACCAATAGACTAAAAGTATGTAATTCATTTATTTTCCCAGCTCTCGTTTTAGTATCAAATGCAAGTCAATAATTTATGAAGAAGTAGGTTTAACATTGAGACCCAGTAGGATTGTGATCTCAAACTGTGGAATATCAGAAAGCAGCAGCCACCCACAAGGGAGGAAAAAAGAAAGAAACAAACAACAACAAACCCCAACTGTATTCCTTTCCTTATTTTTTTTTTAACTTGGATAATAATGGAAAAAAAAACATAGGAAATCAATCATTTTTCATCATATTTAATAGATGATTAGATTTGATTATATTTATGGTTTTTATTTTAAAGCCATGCAGCCTTAATTGATGTTTTAGAGAAGTAAGACTACAATGTAAAATTCTCTGTTATTTCTATTTTAATTGTACAGTATTTAGTTTTTCCTCATACATGATTATGATAATGCTGCTCGAAGTGCTCAAAGATCCAATCTTTTTTCTAAAGAAATTATTTTTTTGTTTTAGTTTAAAATATAGTCAATATAGATTTATGATCCCAGAAACAATTCTTCTATGTACTTCTACTGATTTTGCTTAATGAATTATGGTGAATATGTAATTAAAAAAAAAAATACCATCCACGGCCTACAAAAACATGCTACTTATTGCCAAAATCCATTTTCAGAAAAATATGTGGAGATCATTTTCAGTGTGTGATATCAATATTTAAAACACTCATCAAACCAAGAAACTTCTAACAAAAATGAAGCAATTTTTCTTAAATGTAATCCAATTCTTCTGGTACAGCTCAGTGTGAGTGATATCTGACACACAACGAGTTCATCTGGATTGAATAGCCTCTTAACCATTATCATGGATAATTAATAATGTGTTTTTATTGCTACAGCTTTATGTTGCTCAGCATAGTATCTCATAAAGACATAAATGTTTAGTACTCAGAGTTAATGAGTATAAAAATTAAACATTTTCCTGTCACTGTGTACTATGGTTATCTTTTCATTGCCAATATTTCTCAGCTCATTATCTTCTCTAAATATTATGGAGAAAAACATGTTTAGGCAGTTTTAAAACATGAGTGTACAGATAAAATGAATTTTGTCCATTTAGAAGAAGAAAACTTTTGAAAATAATAATTAATTTTAAGCAGGTGTAACTGGTAGTTTAAATTGGTGAATATATCCATGTTAAGCTAAGACACAGTTGGAAACAAGTTTGCCATTTCATCTTGGCCTAAGACTTGTATGTCTTCTAATATGGATGACATGGTAGACACAACACTGTCAGAGTACTGAAAATTTTTCACTGCTCATCTAGATCTATTATGCCTATTACAAGTCAAAGTAAGGGCAAAAGTATTGCATGGATAAAATAGCCAAGATAGTTAGTTATAACTAAAAAACCACAAACCTGTGCAAAACCAGAAAGTAGCACTCTGGCAGTGGTATATAAATAGGAGAAATGGCTATTATTACTTTTTGTCAGTGTGACCTAAAGAACTAAAAGGATCAGATAATTTTAATAACTGTTAAAAACTGGCACAATAGATTGTTACTTGAATTTCAGTACAATATTATTTTTATTAGTAAACAGTGAATCAGTGTGATCTACGTAATATTAGCAAAGATATCTACTTTTTAGAACTTACAAATAAACATTTTTAAAATAACTAAGTCCAGAAAGCTGAATTTTGCTCTGTATTTAGAAGTACTTGAAAGACTGTGACTAGAGTGTCATGGTTTAGCAAGGAGCTTTTGCTTGGTAACAGGGGGAGCGAGTTGCAGTGAAGACTTGGTAAAGAATTTGCTGACTGTCCCCCGGCTCCTGGGTTCACACCCACCTCCGGCCCGGCTGGGCCAATCTGGTGCCTCTGCCATTACTATTTAGGGGACGGGAATTTGAAGTGCTGGCAGGAGGTGTAAGAGTGATACAAGATGGAGGTGACCATGAGAACCCTACAGTCAGAGAAGGAGGAAGGAAGGAGGAGCACCAGACCAGAGACCTCTCCGCAAGCTGTAGTGAGAATGCAGGCTGTAGTCCTGCAACCCATGCAGGGCAATGGCAGGACTGAGAGCCATCAGCAGCTACATGTGAATGGACCTGGACAGGCGACTGTGTGGGAAGGCGGCCATGCCGCAGGCCGTGCTGGAGAGCCTGCAGGCCGTAGAGCAGACCCACATGAGAGGCAGAGAGGAGCTGCAGCTTAGGCAGAAAGGAGCTGCAGATTTTGGGATAAATGCACCTCGAAGTAGCCAGTGCAGGGCTGCCGTGTGTGTGAGGTACCCCACGGACTTGCAGGGAGGACTGGTGTGGGCTGGTCAGACTCTTCATTGTTGTACCACTCTGTGTTGTTTTATTTTGGTTATGTTTTGGGGTTTTAAGACTATGTTTTAATTGATGTTGCATTCAATTATTTTCTGTTTTCTTCCCCAAGCCAAGTAGCCTGTTCTGTTTTGTCCTGAAGCTTAAGCGGCAATGAAGCTCTCCCTGCCCTTTGGCAATCCTCAGGTCTTTGGTACTTTATGCTAATCATGGTCTTTTGTTCCCTGATGGGCCTAAACCATCACACTAGAGAAAGAAAAAAACAAAGCCAAACCAAAATTGCCAGTATTGTACCAAGCTCAAAACAGAAATACCAGAAAATAATTCAACAGTAATTACAAAAGTGCATTCTTGAAGGAGTACCTGTTGAAAAAGAACAGATTACAATTGCTCATTTAATAATCTCTTTTGATCAATAAGAAAAAGAAAATTAAACTAAATTGTCAATATAAGAAGTAAATATTCTGTTTTTAGCCAGCTATATTAATTGTAGTCATAAATAGACTGAGTTTGGATATATTTCCAAACTGCCTTTGTTGTCTATTTTTAAGTAAATAGTAATGAACGTGATGTATTTATTTTTGTTTTCTTCATGTTAGCAATGTTTTAAAAGCCAAACTGCCACATATCAGAGTTTTTTTGGTTTTAGCTTCAATAAAGAGTTTTTTCTTTATTTTTATTTTTTCCACGAGAAAAAGGGAAGTTCAGTTACCGTTTCAGAGCTGGGGAATTGCAAGATGATATAAATTATATGGGTTGTCATTCATTGTAAACAAAACCTATGGCTTGTTGGGAAATGCTTCCAAGCCTTATTGTGGGGCATAACTCCCAGTCATCTTTGTTTTGATGTCCAATATGTCAAGTTTTCTCTGGTTTATTGCTGCGCTAATTTTGTTTTGAACAATTGAACCACTATGTAAATATATAACCTTTCAACTGCTCTGAGTATAAATAGAAGACTCTACTATAATTTCATTTTAAACTCTATTTAAGTAGACAAATAATTCTATAGCAATTCCTTCTTTTATCAAGAATTAGCTATTTTAAGAAGCTGAATAAATGATCTAAGGCTAATTAGTACAAAACTTGTCTTGACTAGTTCTTAGGACAGCATTTTCAGACACACTACAATCTGGCATCTTTGTGTTCACAAGTATATTTATCTAATCTGAAGATTTCCACAATCTATGGAGTCACACTTTTGTGGTCATATTGTCTATGCATTGAACAAGATTTAAAGTGTTTCAACCATGAATATTCTTTCAGTTTAAAGAATTGTTTCAGGTAGAGATATTCCTCCTTCTGAACTTCTTGAGTCTTCAAAAATTTGCAAACTCTTTGTAGCTTTTTTGTGGAAACATGCAGGTGTTAAACAGCAACACGTATGACTGTATTCTGTGCTAAGCCTTAGGGTGGGAGTGTTTTGTTCAAAATTTTCTGAATTCAAAGATTCTCCAGATTCTCCAGCTCTACAATCTTCCTCAAAAAAATGTGGTCCTTTCAGAACAAATCATATTAAAAATTGTTACTCAATAATGAATTTTGAGCTCAATATATCGTCTCAGTTATTCATGTACTAGCCTGTACAGATTCAAAGCTCCAAACTCAAATTAATATTTTTCTCAAAATATTTTTGAGCCCTTTATCTGTCTCATTGTTTAAGTTGAAATCAAACCAATTTAAATTAAAAGCCAGTAAAATAAAGAAGACAGTTCACTAAACCATAGTTAAATTTAAGAGAAACGTTTGGAAGTTATTTAAAGTAGGTTTGAAATTAAATACTATACTATTCTTCTCCTATCAATTTTAATCCAAATGTAATAGTTTCGCATTGTTGCTGTGTGTCCTGCATTGACATTTGTTTATTTTCCTTGAAGAAGGATAGTCTCATCATATATTTCTTAAAAAATATCACTCCTAGTGATGGCTCTGGTCAAAGCAGCCTCACTAAAGACTTGATTATGCATTTCTTAAGATGCAAAATAACTCTTTTATGTGCATAAAATGCAATGTGAATAATAGATGTTAAACAAATAATTTAAAGACAATGTGAAAGTAGAAGAGTTGTTTAGTTAATGAATTGCAATCAGTTTAAATTGGGCATTTTCAAAGGGTAGAAACAAGCTTTCTGAAATTATCCATACAAACAATAAGAGTAGACCTTTTTTTGTGCAACAGATTTGGTCCACAGATTAAATTATTAACTGTTTCTTTGATTTTTTCTGTAGGATTCTTTTGGGACTGAAAGCAGACATGACAACTATTGCACCACCTACATCTCAGCTAAGATATAGAAGAAGCCAACTAGGCGACAAAGACTGTCCCTGGACATTGGTAATCTATCTCCTAGCTAGATATGTATAAATTCTTTATCCCAAAGATATGTTATCTGAAGAGACTAGTTTAAGTCCCTGTACTCAACATGATTGTTTACCTACTTTAGAAGAGGGCTTTTTTACCCCCTCAAACCTGATTGGAGAGTCTTTTCAACTTCAGTGAGACATCTTAAGGCTTAGCAAAGACCTCTTTTTTAAACAGCTACAATGCTTTTTCCTCATCAAAGACAATAGCTTTTCAATCACTGTAGCTGAAGTTTATTTATTTATTTACGTATTTTTGAGCTACTGGAGTGGAAGATAGGGCTTGAAATAGAGTTCCCTTGATGTCTTCCTACCATACGATACACTCTGGTCACTATGGCTTTGGATTTGGCACTGATGGTTCCTTAGTACTACTACCAAAACTACATGCCAGCCCATCCTCAATACTGTGCATCAGCAATAAATAACCTCTTCATGGGTAGGACACAGCTCAGGGACCAAACACCTGATTATAGATACAACCACATGGAAAAGAAGAGAGTATCAGGAAAGCAACAAGTTAGCCTGTTGCAGCTCCACAAATGGCATGGAATTGGCCCCTTTCAATACTTAGCTCTCACATGTTGAATTACAGAAGCTTTAACCAGATAAAGAGAAGCAGAATTTGGAATCTCAGACCTCACATCTGCAACCTTATGTAAGTGCTCCCCTTGGAGATGCAACACAGCCAGATCTTTTAATGGGGATCAACACATCAATCTAGGGAGTAGTGCTAGTAATTAAACGCTGGTTTAAGCCAAATAATTTGAATACAGGTTTTGAGTGTCCTAAATGCCAAGGTTGTTTTAATTGGAAATCTCAGTTCAGACACACTTGGGCTTTTATACATTTCCTCAAGCATGGGCAATGCTTAATCTCTTGGCCTCTAGGGTGAAGTATAAATCAACTTTCTTTTCTTCTGTTTTTGCATAGGCCAGCATAGAACCGAAAAAAAAAAAAAAAAAATCTTTCTTTCTTCTAGTAATAAACATTTTTAAAAAAGCACTATACTTGAACTCAAATATAGTAAAAGTAGACTTATACAGCTTTGATTATAAAATAAGTAGTAAACTGAGAGAACAAAACCTTCAGTAGCTGTGTTCTCCTTTACAATATAAAACACAGAATAGATATATAGTCTAAGTATCACATATCACATTTTGGCCCATACAGGAGCTTTGTAATCTGTACTCTATCGAGCAAAACACTGATAGTTGTGGGAGCAGTAGGACTAGAAACCAAATCCCATGAGAATGCAAAAGGAAAAGATTGCTTTGAGAAAGATCAATGTTCATTAGAGGCAGCAAGATTGTATAATCCTTTCTCACAAAACTGATCAAAACCTGTAACAGAAATAGCCACATTTCATGATTCTGTCATGTCTTATCCTAGTTAGCAATCATACAAACCAGAATTAAAATTTTCCTTTTTTTTTTTTAATGTAAATATTCCTTTGAATTCCACTTTCTGCTGCTTTTCTTTATACTTGTCTAAAATGTTCTTCCAGTCAAAACTTTGTTTCAGTGTCCATATTGACAGGAATAACCTGTGGTCATAGCCAGAGACAGCTTGATATCAGGTAAATTTAATTTACATTTTGTAAATTAAACAATTACAGTTGAATGTCAAAAAGGCTTTGGTAGTCTACTATTGGCACCACTTGAGCATCTGTTGGATTATCATGCCTACCAATGCTTTACACAGAGAAAAAAAAAAAAAAAGATAAAATAATCATTATTTTCTATTCCACTCTGTTTATTGTCTCTTTCAATTGCACACAAATATACACACATCTCATTATATCTTATAAAGATGTGAATCTCAGTTTATAAAGTTTATCTAATAAGAGGAGTGACTCAAGGGCTCCTCTAAGATCAATGTTATTTTGCTACAACTTTCACTTCTCAGTACTTCTGCATGTTTCACAAATCTCTCCCAGTTTTGAGGCACTCTTTCTTGCAACTGCTCTTGTCATCCAGAGATGTCAGGAGAGAGGGAACTTTCTTGTTTTAAAACTGCCCTATGGCTGGAGCATCTGGAAAGGTAACTACCTTCCGCTTTAGCCTGGGAAATAATTGTAAACAGAAAAATGCAAAAGAAATTAATTTGGAAGACGTGGATTGTTACGGTGTGACACAACCTGTTGAATCTTATACCTTTTCTGGTCCATCTATATATGAACTTTCTCGATAAAACTGTAAAACTAAAAACTTCCATAAATCTTGTGAATTTGTAAGTGACAGAAACAGGCCAGTTGCAGCAAACCAACATCTTCATTAAAAATACTGTGTATGATGTCTTCTGACATGATAATGCATAAATTGAATACTGTGTTAGCATAATGCCGTGCACAACGTCAAGCACTAACACGAAAAAGAATACTTTGAAAAGATTATCTGCAGGTAATGTGGATGTATTCATGCTTGCTAGTAAGTTCTGCCTTGACACTGGCTGATGTTACAGTCTTTGAAATTCATCACAACAGCCTCCAAACTTATGTCTCTGATAATACTAATCATAAGACTGTACCAAATTTATGCAATACAAAAAGTAATAAAACAGCTTCTGAAAGCAGATGCTATGATTCTTCTCTGAAAGCCAGTACAGTTCACTCTTAGTTCAAGTGTATCTTGGCTTTAGGGAATTCAGAGACTCAGAACTTTCACTCAAAGTTTTTTCTTACTCCTAAGTCAGAGCAAGCCTTAAACCACATATTTATGTTCAAACTCATGCCCCAATGTACTCAAGGGCGTATTGGTGTATTTCTAACTTCAGACAGCATTTTTTAAAAAGATAGATTTCCTTCTCAAATGGAATTCCATTTTTTCAGATTTTAAAAGGTGAGTCACATGAGAATATAATCTATAGGCTAAAGCATCTTTCTTTCTGCTTATATCTCAGGGTTTCTTAAAAAGATGGAAATACCTACATTTTTTACAGATAATGCAGACCCAAAAAAAGTGTTATAGTTGCATAAAGATGGTTAAATATGTTAACACTGTTTAAAACCTATGAGTAGCCATTATGAGCTACTCTTAAAAGACTAAAATATTGAAAATTATTTTAAAAAATAAACTCATTGTATTTGATGTAATTTCTTTGTGGATTGTTAAAAACTTTTCCAAATTTGTACATATGAGATATTTTTGTTAACAACTTCACTTTCATTCTACGTCTTCATCAGATCAAGCTTTCTCTGGTTAGTGATTTTTTTTTTTTTTTAAAAAAAAAAGACCAAACACAGCTCTTGTATCAAAGGGATGATTACTTTTGTTTTTAAAAGTGGATACTCTTAGCAGTCATTTAGGTTTCATTGGGCTGGTACTGTATAGGAAAAAACAATGACACACAGCCTTTACCCAGTACATTTACTTTTCTGCTCATCCAGATGGTTGTATCAAGGCACAGGACAGAAGACAAGTTAACAGAAATCATATATGTGATGGAAAGCCATGTGATTCATGTGTTGGCCATGTGATTCATGGCCAACAGGTATGATACTCACAGCTGGTAAGCAGCTAATGACAAAGAACACCGAGTTTTTAGTTAGTATATTTATGCAGAAACTGGTGTCACTTCTGGGCTAGTAGTACTGGCCTAATTTCTTTCAGAATTTATATTTTCTCACAAAAATGTTTTGCAATGTCTTCTAGAAGCCAAAAAATTTGTGATGAGGAGATTCATAAACATATGCTAGTAATATGATGTACTAGAATTTACTTATAGCATTCAGATTATCAAAGCTATCTGTATAGGGGACGAAACCATCAAACAAATGAAAAAGTCTTCTTGGAAACTTATTATAGTATGGTGCCCACAATCATGTTTTCCATTTGCATCTGCAGTAGAAGAGGAGCTATTCCCCAGTTCACAGAATGTTTTGGGTTTGAAGTGAGCTCTAGAGGTCATCTTGTCCAACTGCCTTGCTCAAATAGGACTATGTTCATATGGCTTTTAGATATCTCCAAGGAAGGAGATTGCAAGCTCTCTTAGCTGAAGTGTTCCAGTCAGATGATATTCTGAGAACAGATTCACTTTTATTTTCTCCACAAATAGTTCTTGTACTATTTTATACAAGAAGAATTTCATTGTTATAGATCTCGTTTAAAATACTTTGGTCATAACTTTATTAACTGATACATTGATTGTAAATCTCTGGATGTTAGCTGATTTTTTTGCTGATGTGGTAAACAAAATATCAAAGTATTTATCTTACTTCAGTATCTCTATCCTTTAGATCCTTTCCTGTACCATTTGCAATTAGAGATTAAAAGGTACAAGTGATTTACAGAGTATCTGTGCTGCAGGCAGAAATTCAGGAACAACCAATCTGAGAGCTGCTACTGATTTATGGTGTAAACTGGATTTGCAATTTGAGAAGAAAACACAATAGTAAAATTTGAAATGAAAGTGGATCCACAAATTGAAAATTTTGTCTTTTAGAAATGTATAATAGGCAAGAGATTTAAAACCATTCAAAAAGGTATTAAGAGGTTGCCTAAGGCTTACAGAGGTAGGATCATATCTAAATGGATTGTAACTTACTGTCTCATATCTACAGAGATTTATAAATCTATAGAATTTCTAGCACAAGAAGCAGTATATGATGCGAATATATACCACATAAGGTTTAACTACATGTTGTGGTTTTGGCCCAGCTGTGAACGAAGAACCACAAGCAGCCATTCACTCACTCCTCCACATTCCAACAGGACAGGGAAGACAAAAACACCTTCGGAATTCCCTAAGGACAGGGAAGACTGACTTGTGACTGATGATCCTAGGCAAAACAGACAAGACTACTTGATCAAGGATGAAAAACGAAATTTAATTGAATCTATCACCAACTAAAACCATAATAAACAGAAAACATACCCAACTGAAAGGAATATAGAGTAGGATGATGACAAAAAATGTAATCAGTCCCTGTAAGATCCTCTTCCCCCACCTCTTCACTCTTTCTGGCCTCAGAAATCTGATCTTGGTATCTTTACCTCCTTCCCCTCTGACTTGCATAAGGAAGAAGGGAATGGGGCTACACTAGTCCTATTCTGATGGCTCGTGCCGCTTGCGTCACCTCCAGGGCAAGTAGACCCCTTGCTGATCCTTCCTGTTCCAGAATGGGTTCCCTCACATGCCGGGCAGCCCTGCATGTGCCTCCGCAACGTCTTTATCCCAAGGGCTGTCACTTTTCTCTGCTTCTTGTGACATGGTGTCTTCAACACTCTTTCGCATGGGGCCCTCCCAGAGCTGTGGGCAACTTATAACTCCTGCCATTGCTCTCCATGGGTTGCAGAGGGACAGCTATTCTCTTGCCATGGACTGCAATGGGCATCTCCATGGTGCTCTTCTCCTCCCTTCATCTTTCACTGACTGCAGGGTCCATAACGTTTCCTCTTATTGCCCTACTCTTCCATCTCCTCCTACAAATTCCCCTCCTTAAATAGAAATGGCAGAGGCATCAGATGGGCCCATCTGGGCTGGAGGTGGGTCTAATCCAGAGCTGAAGGAAGTTTGAAGAACTGCTTATGGAGGTCAAGACTGCAGCCCCCTCTCCCTGTTACCAGGCAAAAAGAGGTTCACACTATATTAAAATACCTTTTGTAACTTCTTGGTGAAAACTTAATTTTAAAGAAAAAGAATAGAAAATTTTTTTACAGACTCCAGAAAAGGAAGATGTGTAAAGAGATACAATACTTTTGTTTTATACATTTGGATGGTTACCGTGAAGTCAACTGGATGACTTGAGTCTTTTCTTCAAAACTGTTGTGATATGAAAATCTATTATTGTTTATGAACCAGCAAGTAAAAGCTTAGTGAAAATTGTGTATGAGAACTCAAGTCCTGAGAAGAATGATCAACAGAAGGCAAGGAGGAGGTTTTTAATTGTCCTTCTTCCTCTGAAATTCATGTAATATTTTTTTAAGACATTACTGCTTGTTATGTTTTCTCAGAATATGAATACAAGAATCTCGTCATGGATTCATTATGAGCAATTAACCTGTTAGATTTAATGAGGGTCATTCATCATATTAATTTATATATTTCCCACCTTTACACTCGGGTTTTTTTTAGTCTCTAATTAGCCTTTTGCTAGTCTGTACGATGTGGAGATGTGTTCACAATCTAATAAGCTCTCACCACGTCTTCTCATTCTTATAAATCCTAACTGGTGCTTTTTCTTTACTCCTAGGGACTTCAAAAGTAAATTAATCTTAAAAACCCACCCCTACTCTGATTTAGATTTTTAAAAAACTGCTAATGTAAAGACTGAGGCCAGGAAGGCATCAAACTTACACCTGGCTTGAAGAAAAATTGTGTTTCCTGTAGTAGAGAAATCTGTTTTCTGTATGCTGCTTCCTCTCTCCTTCCCCATCTATTAATACATTCTAGGAATAATTTACAACAATAAATTAAAGAGATCATGGAAACTACGTATTTTTGTCAGTGTTTATTGTGACTAGCAAAAATAAACAAAGAACAACAATATAGAATCAAGAGGCTTCATGCTGTTTAAATTAGAGAATCTCAATCTATAAAGAGATATTTCTCTTTTGACTGGGTAAATGATATCTTCAGAATATGAACTGTATGAACTATAGAAGACAGTAGTTAATGATTCAAATTACACCTATGATTTGAGTAGGATCATGATTAGGCTGTCCATACATTCATGTTTACAAGGGTGCTGATAAATACATTGTTCTCTACTGTAATTATTTATGTGGCTGGCCTTGCGTATGGGTCTGCCTATCAGGAACCAGCCTCATTACTGCCTCACTGGGGACAGGGAATTGCACCAGACTCATACATATATCAGTCCAGGACAGCAAGAATCTACCTAGATCCTGAAGTCAAACATATGCAGTTACAACTAACATAGCTTATTTATTTTCACAATTCAAATGAAACTTTAATGATTTCAAAAGACTTTAGAATTCACTTTGATGACATTCTATAGGGTACGGAGAGCAAAGGAATCCTGATTATTTTAATATTTGGGTTTTTTTAAACCAGAACAAGGAAGAACCTACCTCTCTGCCTTCAACATTCTTCATAGTGAGGAGACTGAAGATGCTAGTTTGATTGTAAAAACTTTGTTTCTCAGTTTACTGAGGCTCTGATTTCCTTTCCATTCAAATCACCTATAGGTGTGATGCCTAGAATATATTTGTTTTTTCAACCTGAATGCACAGGATTTGTGTGCTCTGTATCCCACAAAGCACTACAGACGTGCAGTTCTGTCCTCTCTGAGCTGGCTGACGGCTCCATTCTTCCTAGTGTACCATCTCACACTTTATTGCATGTTCTGATTTCATGTTGTAACTCTTTTCCTATCAGATCCCACAATCTCTGGCAGATTGTTTCTCATCTATATATCCATAAATCTGTGTATCCAAAGATTGCAGAAGCAATTCTTGAGGGGATATATCTGACATATTCCTCTTAAAGCAGTGTATCAACTGTAAACAGGCCACACTGTAGCCCTTGCTAAAGTTAAGATATATGACATCCTCAGTTCCCATTGTATCAACAGTCAACTGTCTCTTCACAGGAAGTAGATTGATCAGGTAAGACTGAATTATCATAAAACCAGGCTGTCTGTTCATAGCAATTCCTTCATGATTTTTTTGTTGTTGTTCCATTTCCTCCCTGAGCACTTAGGAGATGCTGATACATTTGTTGCTACCAGGAGTCTCCACCTTGCCCTTCTTGAGGATGAGCACAATTGTCTTTTCCCAGTAAAAAAGAAACTTCCTCAATTGCCACTATGTTTCAAAGGAACTCCCACAGTGATACCAGACAGACACCTTGCTCAGCACCCTTGAGTGATGTCATGTACCCATGAGTGTCTCAGTGGGTGAAGTATTCTCTAATTTGATCTCATTTTCCTGCGGGTACTAAATCACTCAGAATCTGCTAGCATTGGGAGATGCCTAAGACATTGCTGTCTTAGGCCACTTAGGAAAAAATAGTGGCATTTCCCACCTTCACTTCTATCCCTGCACTCTGGAGTTTTTTTATGTCTGAGTCTGGGATAGTCTTCCACTTTTTAGTGTTTTTTCTGCCCACTGGAATGGATTGTCATTACACTGTGTGATGCATCAAGAAGAATGTGTCCAGCAGGTCAAGCAAAGTTATCTTGCCCCTCTACGCTGCCTTGGTGAGGTCTCATCTGGAGTACTGTGTTCAGTACTGGGCTCCTTAGCTCGAGAGAGACAGAGAACTTCTCGAGAAGGTACAGCTCAGGGCCACCAAGATGATCAGGGGACTGAAGCATTCCTCTTTGGAGGAAAGGCTGTGGGACCTGGGACTGTTCAGCCTGGAGAAGAGGAAACTGAGGGGGTATCTCATTAATACTTACAGTATTTAATAGGTTCGTGTCGAGAGGATGGGACAGCACTATTTTCTGTTGTCTCAAATGGCAGGACAAGGCATAATGGACAAAAGCTTGAACAAGAAGAGTTCCACATAAACACAAGAAAAAATTTCTTTCCTGTGAGTGTGAGGGAGCCCTGGCACAGGCTGCCCAGAGAGGTTGTGGAGTCTCCCTCTCTGGAGGTTTTCAAAACCTATCTGGATGTGCTTCCGTGTGTCCTGAACTAGAAGGATCTGTTTTATCAGAGGGATTGGGCTAGAAGATACCTAGAAGTCTCCTCCAACCCCTACCATTCTGTGATTCTGTAATATTGTGTGCTTACATGCCTGTGTACCTCTGTCTGCTGTGACAGTTTTAATAGAATTCTGTCAGATTCACAAACAAGACAAAGCCTTCTGTCCTTTCCCACATATCTCTCTTCCTACCCTAAACTTGCTGATTGGTGAATTCCTACTATACAGGTGAGGATTTTTAGGGCTGTTAGTTGAAGAAATCTTTAAGGTGAATTAATTAAAACATCTCTGACAGTGAGATACCATTACATTTTTGTTTAACCATTACATCTCTGAAATTCTAAAATCACTTGTTTAACTTCAAGCTTAAGTACTTGTAGAAAATTTAACCAGATAAAAATTCTGTAGTTAGTGAAATTTACTCCTGATGCAGATGGCAAAAGTAGGAGCTTATTGTTGGAAATAGCACAATGTGGATGTTTCACTTCAGATTTTAGAAGCAAGGAAAGATATCATAAGCATGATTTGCAACCATTATCAGTTCAAAAAGACATTTCCAGTTCCAAGGCCAATCTCATTAATTAGAAACCAAATGAATAGTAAGATGAAGGTTCATCTCTGAAATTTTAATAAGAGTTCAATGGAAGGCCAACTTAATTTCCTATAGTCTCTTCTCAATAGCATTAGTTAATGAAATCAATGACTGTTAAAGCTTGGATTCAGTTATTTCAAGCATTAATGTTTTTCTGACATCAATGAGCAAAACCAGAAGAGACAAGTATTTTAATTTCTCTGCAGTAATTTTATAATTTAGACCAAAGAATACAAACCTACCAAATTCCCAAGTTTCATGGCTCCAAACTCACAATATCAGAATTGGTACTGAAATATTACCTTTGCTGTTTTCAACCTTGACCAGTGTAAGAGAATAAAATACTCTACTAATTTTCATGGTTCCTTATATATGAAAAATAATACGTGACAGGTCCTTAAAAAATATTTAAGTGCAATGCAGCTCCAGGGATTCAGATATATCTATTCTAGCCATGCAGTCTGAATCTTTAGACCAAAATCCAAACCAAATTATTTAATTCATTGCATTGTCAGTAATCTGGCATTAATTCCCTTAATATTACTTAATCTAGACTTTTGTTTTTCCTGAGAATCATATTCTAGTAGGTCTTGTTTTGCCTGAAGAAGTAGTCAAAACTGTCAATGAGTTTTCCATATTTACTTTTTAGATAATGGCCTTCTAACTTGCCTAATCAAGGTGTCAAAACATCAAAACCAAAATTCTGAAGGAGATTCTCAACTTACTGCCTGTCTACTAACATGCTGTCTTAAACTATTAAGCTTTCTCAGAAGAGGGGATGGTCTCTGAATTTGTCCCATGCCATAGATCTGAAGATTCCAAGACTGTGTTTTGGTCCCTTTTCTGAAGTTTACAAAGCATTAAAAATTCTATTTGCATTTGTACTGTTTTACACGTCATTCTCATATTTAAAGAAATATATGTATATAATTTCTTTGTACTTGTGCAAAGTGAAAGGAAATATTGTCAGATAAATTGGAAGAATTAAAAGAGAAAACTGTCTCTATGTTCACCTGACTGGATTTTTCAAAACAATCTTCTCACATTGCTACCTTTTGTGACAATGCGTGGTAAGCAACCAGACAGTAAAAAATCTGTATAGAATGACAAGGGAGACAGAAACGTAAATGATATCTTGAGAACATCCAGCACCTGCTCAGGAGGAAAAGAAAAACTCCAGCTAAGAAGGCAAAAATGATAGAAAGAACAAGAAATAGAAGCAAGAGATGAAACAAAGAAGAAATGAGAAAAGAGAGAAATAACTTGTTACTACCTGACACTAAACCCCCAAAAATACTGTCTTTGTAACTAAAGAGCAAAAGAAGGATATGGTAATAAGGAAATAAGTCAGAGGGACTATGCTAATAAAGAGAACCTCTGAATGCAAGTATAGTAAACCAAGTTGCACTAACATAATTTCTAGTTAAAGCCAACTTTTCTATGAATAGCAAATTCATTGTTCCTAAAATATTATCAATGTAATTCTCCATTACCTTCCCAGTGTAAGATTTCTATATCGCCCAAATATCAGATAGAAGAAGAAAAGATATCTATGGTAAAGCCATTAAAGCTCTTCAAAGCATAAATCAAACCTGCAACTCTTGAATCATAGAGGTCTTAAAATGGCACCTTAAAGGGTTTCATAGCTTTCTCTACTTATGAATATTTCCATTGTCATTGATTCTACAATTACTAAAGGGTCAAAAATTAGCATGAACCAAACAAAGACAGAAAAGAGTTCACTTTTCTTTACCCTGTCTGGTAAAGACACTGGTGCAACAGAAGAAAAAGGTCATGTTTTCATAGAGAAAAAACACTGTAAACTGATACCATTGAATGACGAGTGGTGCCAGTTCTTGGAAGAACACCTATACAGTATCTTTGTAATGACAAGTCTGAAATTCTGCTGTCCTCAATGTACAGAATGAAGCAGATAAAAACTGATAATGGCTTGGGATATACAGCCAGTGGAACATGTAAGTTTCTGAACTTATGGGGTGTTAAACATACTACTGAAATCCCAGGCAATTCTACTGGTCAAGCCATTATCAAACATACACGTCAAACCTTAAAAGGCCTGCTAGAAAAACAAAAAACTGGGGAAAAGGGGGTCAGCCCTCAAGATACGACTAATGAAAGTCCTTTATACAATGAACCATCTCAGAATTGTGGCAAACCAGAAAGAACCACCAATGTTAACACACTTTGCCCAAATGAGTCGGGATTTGGATTTTACTGACAAACCTAAAGTTTGGTATAAGAATCCCGTTACTGGAGAGTAGCAAGGACCTGAAGGTCTGTTAACATGGGGAAGAGGCTATGTTTGTGTCATTACAGATCAAGGTCCCCGGTGGATTCTGGCAAAATGGATCAAGCCACATCAACCGAAAGAACTTAATGACTGTAAGACCAATGGAAAAAATAATCTTGAGGAAAGAACCAAGAGATCCACCCTCAATCCATCACCCTATTAAAATGTAAATCCTGTTAACCATGGCACCACATATGCTGCTGTAAATTCCTCCAGCAATCTGTATCACATTAAAAGAATTGAAGAACTTAACAAGATAGCCACTGGAAACTTGAAAGCAAAAATGATGTGTTTTCTACAGATGAAGAGGTACTTCCATCTTACAGATAATGCTCACAGATAAGCATGCTAAAGAAGTTAAAGTCCGAAACTGCATTCAGGAAACAGAAATATCAGTGGAGTTACAGAGAACTCATCCCTTCTTGCCAGTATGTGTCCCTCCTAGCAACATATATCAGATTATGTTTATTTTGAGTTTATGGATTTTTGTATTATATTGTTCAGCGATATAGCTGTTATTGACCTGTTGTTGTAAACTCATGGCCGTGGGTAAAAATATTTATATTTTCTTCATGTACCTTTAATTTTGAAATGTGTTGCTGAAGGCTGGCAGGTCCAAAAAGAAAAAGGGGGGAATTGTAGGCACAAATGTGACTTGGACCAGCCAGCTTGAATAAAGATGGTAGGGACAAGTTAATGCAGCTGGCAAACTACTTCCAATTATGAGAAACAGGTGCTGCAAGTTAATCAGTTGGGCCCTGGGTGATCACATGAGCAGAAGCAGCATATAAGGAAGGAGCTAGCAAAGCAAAGGTGGCTTCCAGTCAGCTCTGTTGGTTGTACTGTGTTGCCTGTGTACTTCTCTGCATGTGCATTACCTAGATTCTCTACATCTTTGAATGAATATTGCTTGTACCACTACAACTTCCTTCCTTTCTTCCTCATTCTTTCTTTCTTCCTTCCTTCCTTCCCTGCCTCTCTGCTTTATCACCTTCCCACTTTCCTTATCTTTCTTCCCTTTCTTTCTTCTTTCCTCCCCTTCTCTCTTGTTCTTTCTTCACCTCTTTTTATAGCTTCCTTTGTTGTTTCATTTTCTGAACCCAAGGTTTCTGATGTTCTGTGACTTTATTGCCCCGGCAGTGGCCTCAACTGTGTAACTGGACAAATAATAATGACAAGATACTATTTCCTTTTCCATCTGAAAATAAACTATGGCAGGTGCATCTACTTGCCTTAAAGTATGTCTTCTCTGAGCTGCAAAGGTCAAAGCTTTATCTGCTTGGGGTCATCAGCCCATTACAACTGATTAATGGAGCACTTTCCAGAACAAGGACATTGTGAATGCTGTGTTAGAAAGCAGTTATATTAACTTTCTGAAAGCCTTCCAAGCTGTGCATTAAAAGTTAACTAATAAACAACAAATGACAAGCTTACAGGATAAACACTTTTTCTCCATTAGGCCAAAATGAAAGGCAGGTATCTCAAAAAAAGAAGAAAGAAAACACACTACCTCATTGTGCTTTTTACAGCATACCAATTTCCCAGTTCCTGAAACCTAGCAGGCAGCTGAGATAGTCAGAATCATAAGGGAAAGCATAAGGGAAGATGTTTGCCATGCCTCTCATCAATTCACTTCTTTTAAACTAAGGTACAAGGAGTATTTAAAAGAAACAGGAAAAGATGGAACAGGAGGAACAACAACATGCTGAGAGATATCCTACTCTTCTGCTATTCAGTTACCCCTAATAAGTTTCCCTGCTTCAGACAGAAAAGAAAGAAAAATATTTGACTCTTGTTGCCTCTGAGGTAGACTTAGATCTGAAGAGAAAGTAAAACATGGGTGTGCACTCCAAGAGAATCCATAAGCCACACCATATCCAGTGGTAGCTGAGTTATCAGTATCCTCCGACTACCATAATCCTTTACAGTAGCTTACTTCAACCAGAATGATTGAGGCTGTCCAAATTTGGAAACACCTGCACATGTGGCTGTACTGGCAGGTCTGGGAAGGCAGCAATCTTCATTTTCACCTTCATTAAACTGTCTCAGCTCAGGATCAGTGTCCCTTACTGTCTGATGCAAGTTCCTGAATCACAATTCCTCTATGTTTCCTCTTTGTTCTCAGAAAGGCAAATAAAAGCTTGCAGTTTTGACAGTCACGGAGAAGAACACTCTTTTAATACGCTCAGTTAAGTTAGCCAGCGAGCAGGGAGATAAGTCAGTGCCTTTCTTCCTGTTTTACCCTTAAAAAAAGCTTAAGTGTAAAGCCTAAAGGCTGAGAACAAATTTACTCTAGATTTAACCTCCAAGTATTCAAGATGTCAAAGAAAAGAGAAGATTTTTTAAAAAACATTCACAGGTAGACACAATATAAAAGCAATAACAGATTTCTAGCCCTTAATTTGGTATCAGTTTTATTTATTTCACTTTTACTTTGCTTCAGGAAGTGCCTCTGGTGCTATTCTCCGAAAAACAGAATAGAATATATTCTTCATGTCCCCAATCTGTGCTAGTACAGAGTGATGTCCCTGCCTAATCTTATCAACATGATAGATAACAGTCTCATAATACCTGTATTTCCTTTAATACCAATAGAACTATAGAACAAATGAAATCGTAAATATGAAATAATTTAAAAAAAAAAAAGGAAAGGAAAAAAGAAGTGAAATCCTCAATATTTTTAGTTTCTCCTCTTGGAAGCACTCACTGATAGTTCATATCAGCTGCCTGGGATTTGAGTCTGTGAAATCAGTTCAAAACCGTCAGCAAACTACATATGAGTATTAACTTCCAGATACCTCAAAGCAGATCAAGAACTAACACTGACCTGTCCACACCTATGCAGTTCTACAATGGTAGGTGAGAAATTGATGATAAACAGTTCTGCAGAGCTGTGCAAAACAGAGAATTGTTATTAAGTGCATGCAATAACACACTGGGAAGAATATTTTCTGAGCTTGGGAGTTCCAACCTAAGCTTATCTTGATTAAATGTCTAAATGAATGTTATGTGAGCAGAATCAGGATTTTCCTGTTACCACCCTTTCTTGTTGATTTTCAGGTTGATAGTGCCATCTTCCCTATTTTGACAAAAAAAATGTAGGTGTCTGTAGTGGATTTTAATATAATTGAAAAAAATATCCTGCAGTCATGCAGAGCATCAGAGAAACACAGACAGGTTACTCGATCCTTTACTGTGTGCATGTGATATTTTTTCTGTCTTTTAGGAGAATTCACTAAATATCGAATACTGTCTTTTTCCATATGTTACTCACTAATGAGAAGGAACTTAGTAGCTCTATTTTTTTTTTTATCCTAAGCATTTTTTTTTCTTCACTCATTTATTATATTTTGCAAGCAGCTATGTTTTTCAGGAAATTGTTAAAAAATAAGAATTGCAATGCTAGCTTTTACATGTTTGGTTCCTTTTCATCTTGAATCAGAGATAGAAAAGAAAGACAGTTGGTTTAACCAGCCAACTGATTTGACATCAACTTTAATTACATAAACTGAAGTGTTCGTTCATTGTGCAGTAGTCATTTTTCTGTCAGGTACACATTCTATTTGCCATTATTGTCACCCCATCACAAAGAGTCTAAATAATTTTTCAAAAATAATACAAAATAGGTTAGTCATATTTATTCTTCTCCTTACAAATTTACTGGTTATCTCTGAGGTCATTCCAAGATGCCTCACAACTTTCATGTCATTAACTATTTGAAATACCCTTGCATCTATAGAGTCCCAAAAAACATTTTTAATAAAACAGGTGAGAGTACATTGGAGTAGATGGAAAACCTAGTGGCGTTCAGGTAAGATATGAGAGATACACAAAACCATCAAATCTCTAGAAAGAATAGAGACAGGTAGAAGGCTATTTTAGGTAGTAATAAACATCTCTCTCTTGATTTAATATGTTTTGACCATCTACATCTCTTAGCAACTTTCTGTTTCTGTCAAAACCCCTCAAAAAGTCAAAGAAAGTTTGTTGATTATAGGATGTAAGTAGAAGGAAATTTAGCCCAATTAACACTTTTGTCTCCTAATAAAAAGGGGAAATACTAGGAAGTAAGTTGGAAAAGAGATAATAGACTTACAGTAGATTTTATGCCTTTGAAATCCCTAGCTACTTCTTAGGATATACTGTCTATGGGAGGGGAAGTTATCAATGGATAATAACCTCCAGCTGTTTTATTAAAATGCTAAATGAATTGTAATTTAAGAAACTTTTCATATCAATGCAACATTCAAAAAAGTATTTGTTGAACTAACTTTATGACAATTTTTTCTCAAAAATTAGCTCATTTCTAACCCTTTGGCAACAAACTGGATCATTGAGTTAAACAAGACTATACTGTTCCTTATTTATCCAAATGTCCCATGACACCTCAAATATAATACAACATGAAAGCTACTGGTCAACTATAAGCAAAGATAGATGATTAAACTCAACCTTTCATGAACTGGTCCAGAAAAGTGAGTTGTAGAGAAATCCTGTTAATATCTTTGTAAAACAAGGATCGTGTTACTATATGAAAAAATATCTTGTGGAATTCATTCTCTGAGTCTCTTCTCCAAGTTCTGCTGTGCCATTTACATGGAAATTTCATATATATTTTTTTAAATGCATAGAATGAGTGTGTTTACCTAGGCCCTCACTTGGTTTTACTTAGCAACCACATGCTCAAAGTAGGTGTAGATGTTTTATCTCAGGTGCATTCTCAGGTGTTACAATGGCATTTGCTCACTGTACCATTATCAATTTTGCTGCTCTCTCAATAAATAAAGAATATATTTTCTGAGTTAAATCTAAGTATTTAGAACTAGTTAAAGATAAATAACTTCGAACAAGAAATTTCTCTTTAGAAATGTCATCTCTTTCCAAAATTTTGCTTTGCATGTTAACTACTGCTCTCAAATGTTCATTATGCAAAATTCTTCACTAAATCATTGCTGCTAATGACTGAATATGCAATTATTGAGAAAAATTAATTGAAAATCTGTAAAATATTAAATGTGTTGCTGAATTTGATTGAAAAAAGATAATATGAAGGACTATATATAACTCAAAATATAGGTAAGTTTGTAACAAAGAACTTGGCATATTTTCACTGAAAGCTCTTACCTGTTAACAGTGCCACTGATGTGATGTGCTAACAACCAACTCACTTTTCGGTTTTACTGTTGACTACTAACTGATATCACAAGTACATAGGTGAATTCCTCTCCAAATTTTGCTGATGAGGCCAATTCCACCGCCAATACAAATATAAGTGGTGCAGGAGGACAGAAAATAATAAGAATTTGAAAAATTCTTTACCATAAACAACTTTAGTAGACGAGAAAGCCATAAACAGAAAGCCCTCATGGTAGCAAATCCCTTTTATCATTCAGAAAGAACATGTAATCCTTAATAGAATCTGAATTACTGTTTGCTAAAAGTTATTTATCTCAATTTATCTCAAGGTTAGCCTTATCAAACAAATTTTAGGTTCTGTTTTGTTTAGACTCAGATTCACCAAAATTCTCATCTATATTAATTCTGTGGTATTCAAAGTTGTTCTACACACACCTAATGACCTAACTAAACTATCAAACATAGTTTTGAATAAAATTCTGACAGCTTTTTATACATTCCTGGACAGGACATAGAATCTGTGTTTCTTCTACCAGCATCTGTAGAAAAATAACATTGAAGGTGATTAGCCTGATCTTTGAAACACCCAACTCTGAATTTATTCTAGCTGGATTATGTCACCTTGCAGCCCATCTGGAATGCTTTGCAAAGTTCTTGAGTGTGAGGTCACAAGACATATTTCCCAGTCCATCTCTTTCTACAATAATGCAGGGACTCACCTACTTGCAATGGATCTTGGCTCATTAAAATGTTGATTTTCGTAATTCTCAACATGGCACAATGAATTAATTTCCAAATGAATGAAACCAATTGAGTTTCAGAAGCAAAGCTACCACCAGGACACAAGACAAGATCCAAACAAGAAGCACAGTTTTACAAAAAAAGGTATTTGCCACAGTCAATAACTATTCAAAGAGCACCTTCAAGTTCAGTTAGAATTACTACTGCTGATCTCAATCAGCAGTTAGCCCAAGCACAAGTGGTTAATGCAGCTCAGGGGAAAAGTTTACAAAAAGTAACTCCTGGCAAGACTCATCTAAAGGGCACTTAAGAACAATCCCACAAGTTTTGACTAGTCCAAATTCAAGGCATTTCAATATTTTGGCATGAGTCTGAGAGAAACAGAGCTATTTATTGGACATATAGACTCTAAGGAATCACAAATAACTAGGCAAGTATCAGGGAGGTTGAGTTAAATACTAAGCTAAAGGACTGAATGATATTGACTTACACAAATCACACGCTTATAGCTTTAGTGTCTGCAGCAGGCAGCAGCGGTGACTCCTTTAAAAAAAAAAAAAAAGTGCTGCTAGAAGCTTCCCCTGTATCTGACAGGGCCAGTGCCAGTCTGCTCTGAGGTGGTCCCACTGCTGATGAAGTCCAACCCAATTAGCAGTGGAGATAATGCTTCTGTGAATATTGTATTTGAGAAGGGGAAGAAGATTCTGCAGGCACCAAGATCAGTGGAGGACAAGGAAGAGGTGCTTAGGCAGTAGTAAGACACATTCCCCTGTGACCTGTGGTGAAGACCATGGTGAGGCAACTATCTCTCTGCAGTCCATGGAGGACTCCACGACATAGCAAGTGGATGTCTGAGGAAAGCTGTGATGTTGTGAGAAGCTCACGCTGGAGTAAGTTCCTGGAGCAGGATCTGAGATTCCACGGAGAGAGGAGTCCATTTGTGCTGAACCAGGTTTGATGGACTTGTGACCTTGAGGGAGACCCATACTGGAGCTATCTGCTCCTGAAGGACTGTTTCCTTCAGCAGAGGAAACCCACATTTGTGCAGTTGTTGAAGAACTACACCCTTTGGATGAGGCCAGTGCTGGGGCTGCTCATGGGAAGGACACATGTTGGAGAAGTTCATGGAGTACTATTTGCCACAGAAAGGTCTCCCTGCTGTACCAGGGAAGTACAAGGAGGCCTCCCCCTGACAGACAACAGCAGTAAAGACCATCTCTAATGAACTTACCATTAGCCCCATTCCCCATCCCCCGTGCTACCTGATAGGAGGAGGTAAACACCTGGAAAGAAGGGAGGAGTATGGGGGAATGTTTTAAGGTTCAGTTTTTATTTCTCATTTTCCCTACTCCATTTTGATTTTTCATTAACCATTTTCCCCCAAACTCAGTCAATTTTATTTGTGATGTTAATTGCTGAGTGATGTTCCTATACTCGTCTTGACTTGCAAGCCCTTTGTTACATTTATCTCTCCCTTGTGTCCAATTGAGGAAGGGGAGTGGTAGAATTGCTTTGGTGGGCACCTGGCACTCAGTCAACATCAAATTATTACAGTGCAAAAGCCTACAAAAGGAAATAACTCTAAATAATGATAAAGCAAGTACCAATATGCACATTGCTTTAAAACGAAATGAGCTTAATAGCAATTATATCTTGAATATCAAAAAGCAATGACTTAGGAAATTTGGAAGTCAGTTTCCAGGCTAATATCTTACTGTATTTCTCAACAAATATTAGTGTGATCTTGTTCAAGCAGCTTTGTAAACTAATAGTATTATCAATTCTGATATGTAACTGGGTAGAAAAAATATTAATGAATTTAGAGAATCTCTATTTACAGAATAATTAGAGAAAAGCAATTGTCAAGAAAGAAAACTGGTCTAGTCATGTCACTGAAATCTTCCTTGAAGTCTTTGATTCTGAAAATAGGGAGTGGAGAGTACTAAGGAAAAAAAAAAAGTAAAAAAAAATGTGCACTATATTCCTTCAAAGGTTTTGAAAAACAACTTAGTATCTGGAAGTTTCCTGTTCCAGTCCTATTTACAGATCTGTTGACAGGAAAGAAGACCTTCAGTTAGACAAGATCCCTGGTAAAAACAAGGTAATAGCAATGTGTCACTTGGTATTTTACAAAAGAATATGAGTGAAACATACAACAACAAAGTACATTTAAAAGAAAAAGTAAAAGCTGAAGTTTTTATTAACAGGAGAAAAATGATATATCTAATTAATTGCAGAGATTTAGGAGAATAAAATTAAAGATGCAGTAGTGTAACAAATTACAGCAGGAAAAACATGAAAACTAAAAAAGAAAAAGGTATACTAAAAATTGTTTGAAATTGTTAAAGTTCTCTTACCATCAACCAAGTTCAACAGTTACTTCAAGGTAAATACATTTAAAAAAATATTATTATTATGTGGTCAAATCTTAATAACAGTATAATCTAATGGTATAATTTAAGTCATTAGTTTTAAGATATCTATTAAGGAGTAAATAATGAGACAAAAAATATAGGTAAGAAGAGTTGTCACAACACCCTATTTAGAAGAGTGACAATGTTTTTATTTTTCACTTTAAGTAAAAGTAATTGAAGCTCTGAATACATACATTTTAAAAGGACATGTCATAAGTTTGGTTCAAGTATAGAATTTTTTCCCTCCCTCTTTATTCTTTTCCAATAACCCAAGGCAGTTCAGAGAGTAATTAATCTTTAGCTTTAGAAGCAAGAAAGTTGGAGAAAAAGTACTAAGGCTGCTTACACTTTTGGTAATTTGATATGTAACTACCCAGTGGGGCTTTTATTACAATGCACACAATAGATGAAATTAATCCTTACAAGTTGCTGTGTTATTTGTTAAAGTTAGGAAAATTGAGCTCAGTCCTCTGGAGACAAATGAGAATTAATGTAGTGAAAGTTCATTCTGCAGTGAAGATATCCTAACAATATCCTTCTCTCCTGTTACTTGTGCCTCTGGTTACAGGGTTCTTGATCCGTCTTTGCTGCTTTCCAATAAGTTCTGGTTGAAAATGAAAAGTAGTTCTGCAAACTACTTACATGCCTCCTTGCACTGCTTCTCTCTCTTCCCTTGCCATGGTGAGAAGCCTTCAGTAGTTAGTTGCAAACTGTTCCTATACACAGCTCCCTGATTTTCTCAATTGACCTGTTCTCAATTTCTTCATGACTATTTCGCATCTTCTTCCACAGCAGCACAGTAGCTCTCTTCTATGCCTCTAAAAGGTGCAGAGACATTGAGTTGAGTAAAATAAAGGTTCTCTGTAATTTACCAGGCTTGTGCTCTGAAGCTTTTAAATCTCAGCACATGAACATTGCTCATGGTGTGTTTACCTGACCTGAAACTAAATAAATACTGTTTAATATTTTTGCATGGTTCTCTGGACTAGAGTCTTACTCTGAAAACATAATCTACTTACAGCAAGATGCATTAGTAAAGATAAAATCTAGTTTCCTGGTATCATTTTACAAGACAGATTTTAATTGTATGTGAGAACTATGTTCAAACATAGGCTTTGAAAAACATAAGAAAAAATTAAAACTCCTCAGTGGGAAAAGGACAGACAGCTAAAAAGTAAGACTTCCTCTCACAGTTTTTTTTTTTCAAAAAAACAGACCAGCAATGTCAAAGCAAGCACCTGGATTTGTACTACAGCTTGAGCTGCTAGTGTAAAAACCACAGTATTAACTTAAATGTTCTTTTGTATTTAAACTTGTTATATTATCCATAGAAGGATCACATCTAGCTACTGTCACCCTCTAATGCAGAATGCAATTTCTCTCAAGCAGCTTGTGCTCCACTGAACACAAATACAAGTACAAAAATAAATTAGCTTGTAAATTGTTAATTATATATGAAATTTTGTGTCACAGAAGAACTAATATGACATGTCTTCAATTTTAATGTATGTCATTTGTATCAATCACTGACATTGACTGTTTCCCTCTGCATTTATGGAGGTTTGTCTTTCTCATCCAACATTTTCTGTACCCTTGAAGAAGGCCTCATGTTATCTACATATAGTTTGGAGGAGGGATTTGGATCTATTGCATGTTGGTCTTCCCTCCTTGCTGTGTCCAAGAGAGGATGCAACCTCAAACTTGCACAATACCACAAATTAAACCAATATCATGTCAAGAATTCAATGAGCCTAAGGATTCAGGATCTCTGAATACTAAAGAAAAACCTACATGCTTCTTTCTTGCTGAGAAAGAAACTCTGTAAGGGAGGACAGGTCCCCAGATTACAGAAAGATAGCCTAGAAATTGCACTGAAGGATGCAGAAGTTTCCTGTCAATCAGATGAAATCTCAGGCTCTCGTTTTCAATATATATTGGTCTATGTGTGCTCTAAAATTCTACCTTAAATGCTATCTGGCCCTGTTATTCTTCATTTCTGGACTGCAAATAAAGGACCAGGAGCTCATTGGTCTTCTGTGAAATAAATTATTGAGGTCATCTTGGAGAGATCTTGCTAATCACATGCATATCAATAGCATATTATAAGGGCCTAATCCACCTTATTAGAGCAAACAGAAGTCAAATATTTATCATTTCAAATATCAATGTATGATGTGGATTTAATTTTAGAGTAAATCTATAATTTATGAAAATAAATTCTACATTTCTCTCCCATATCTGCACCATTGTACAAACAGAAGCATATAAAACTAGAGTTCAATAAGGGTTTTTTTGTCTTTTAGTATATTCCTTTGTAATAACAGGACCACTGAAGTTTTTCAAGTTTTTAAAAAGTGGTAAAGTAATTTAGGAGATATATCCTATTGAATATTACATAGCAACATGCTATTCAATCAGGAAGACATTTTGCGTATTATTTTTACCAGTCTTTAAAATTATATTTTTCTGTGAGTCACATAACAACACTGCTTCAAGGATGAACCAAATCTAAATGACACATAGACAGACTATCATCTGTTGTCATGAATTCCTTCAGCTAAACACATATAAATAATCTTCTTTAAAACTTCCTTTTCTTTTTCTATATAGAGACTCACTTATCACAGACTCATCATAGACTCACTGACCATCATTGCACCCAGAAATGCACGTATTAATTTCCATACTGAAATGTGGTTTGCTCTTTTAAACATATTTGAAAGTTTTCATATCAATAATGTTTCTTTGATTGAAGTATTAAATAAATTGATTCAGTAATGAAGCAACTGCAAAAATAACAATGCAGAAGAAACTAATTATTTTACTAATAAGCACTCCTCTAAAAGACATTCATGAGGGAACTCTTTACTAACTCAGCTAGAGTTTAAAAGTACTTCATACTGCTTAGTTATGTGTCTATTAGATCTAAATATCTTAATCTTTATATTTATACCTTAAAGTTTATATAAGTAGTCAACATTATGTCAGCCCACACTTCTTGAATAGTAAGCATGTCTTCTCAATATTTCCTGTGTCTTTGAAGGAGGATTAACGTAATTTACTTACGCTTTTTGGATAACAAACTCAGTGCACATCTAGAGATATCAAAAATGTTTTTAAAAGTGTTTTAGCTTATATTTGTCACAAGGTTGAATCAAATATATAGCATTTTCTATAC
Organism: Colius striatus; assembly: GCF_028858725.1. Taxonomy (NCBI): domain Eukaryota; kingdom Metazoa; phylum Chordata; class Aves; order Coliiformes; family Coliidae; genus Colius; species Colius striatus. Next base: position 20,562,033 of record NC_084790.1, read on the forward strand.
TTTACCTTTTTACGTTACCTGTGATAATTCAATCACTTGCAATCATGTAAAAATACTAGTGGTTACTGAAATACTATTGGATACAGCCAATAGGAACATTTGAAGAAACGTAAAATGAAGAATGAAACAGTTCCTGTCTTTTACCAGAAAAGAGAGCAGCAACTAGGTACCCTGTCTAAAATAGTCTACGTATTAAAAATTAACTTCAGAAAGCTTCTCTATTTCCTGTTAAAAGTTCTTCATATCAGTAATCTATGCCATATGGAATAAAATCCAAATAGCATATACTGTGAAGAGCATAGAAAAGCTGCCATTTTTATAGTTGTAGTCACATTTGCAGTGATCTTCAATATAGACTCTTCATTAGGTACAAGATTTTAAATAATGAATAATGCAGCAGCTAGATTGTCTAATACACACTGACATTTTCATTTTTCTTTCACAAGATCATAAAATAATAAAGAAAAAAATTCTAAAGAAACCAAAGGTTCAAAGAAAGGATTTCTTTTCCCTCTTAAATCTTGAAAAAATCCCAGAAGAAAAAACACTACCTAGTGGATGACTACGCTTTTTTGTTGATATTTTATATATTACACAGAAATGCTCAACAGTGAAATGGATAGAATAATACAGAGTAGAATTTCACTTGGGAACTATGTTTATATACACATATATATGTTTCCCAAGTGTTCAGAAACCATACATTTCAAAACATGAATACACTTAAAAATGTAGATATACTATGTGTTGTTTCTCTGTGTGTCTCTTTACATTGTTTTTCAGTCTTGAAATGTCATTAATTAAAGTTCTAAATTTATTCCAGTTAAAACAGTTAAACGTTTTCAGGACTAATTTTATTTTCATTGTGGTCCTTAAATATAATTGCTTTTATACTTTTGAGGTTTTGGTACAAAACTGCATGTTATGCTGTATTTCTGAGCTACAGGAACTAGAAAACTGCACAAAGGAACTGAGGTCATTGTCTTATTGACCAATTAGCATCTTTAAAAGAAAAATTTAAACATCCATATTTCACCTTTTGCAGAATCTGAAGCTACTTGGAAAATAAGCGAATAAATGCTGATATTTCCCAAAGATCTATTATCAATTGCATTTTCACTTTCAGGATTTGCTGAAAAAGCATTTTGGCTATGACACCTCAAATACAGATATATTTGTATTATTACTGATGAAAGTAATACTTCCTAGCATTGATTCTAAGAGGAAAGTTAGGTTAAGGATGTCCCCCCTCAGTCTCCTTCACGCTGAACAGACTCAGATCCCACAGCTTTTTCTCATATGAAAGATGTTCCAGTCCCCTGATCATCTTGGTAGTTCTCTGCTGGACACTCTGCAGAAGTTCCCTGTCCCTCTTGAGCTGGGGAGCCCAGAACTGGACACAGGACTCCAGATGAGACCACAAAAAGATGGAGTAGAGGGAGAAGAGAACGTCCCTTGACCTGCAGACCATTGGCTTTCTTGGCCACAAGGGCATATTGCTGGCTCATGGTTAGTTTATTATCAATCAGCACTCCCAGGTCTCTCCCCACAGAGCTGCTCCCAGCCTGTACATTGGGTTATTCCTTCCCAGATGCAGAACTCTGAACTTGTCCTTGTTGAACCTCATGAGGTTTCTCTCCACCCAACTCTCAAGACAGTCAAGATCTCACTGAATGGCAGCACAGCCTTCTCATGAATCAATCAGTCTTCCCAGTTTGGTATCAGGGAACTTGCTGAAGGTACATTGTGTCCCTTCATGCAGGTCTTTGATGAAGATGTTGAACAAGGCTGGCCCCAGAACCCATACCTGTGGAACTCCACTGGCCACAGGGCTCCAACTCAATTCTATGCCATTGATCATCACTCTCTGGGTTCTGTCATTCAGCCAGCTCTTAATCCATCTCACCATTCACTCATCCAAGCCACACTGCCTGAGCTTTCTGATGAGGATGTTATGGGAGACAGTGCCAAAAGCCTTGCTGAAGCCAAGGTAGATGACACCTGCTGCTGTCCCATCATCTAGCCAGACAGTTATGCCATCATAGATGGCTATCAGTTTGATCAAGTAGGAATTTCCCTTGGTGAATCTGTGTCTACTTTCCCTGACGATCATCTTTTCCTTCATCTATTTTGTAATGGCCTCCAGGTGTTCCATCACCTTTCAGTGATGGAGGTGAGGTTGACTGGCCTGTTGTTTCCCAGGTCCTCCTTTGTGCTTTTTTTGAAGACTGTTTTTTGAAGACTGGAGTGACATTGGCCTTTCTCCAACCTTCAGGTATGTCACCAGTCCTCTATGATCTTTCAAAAGTGATGGCGAATGGCTTAGCAATCACATCAGCCAGCTCCCTCAGCACTCATTGCTGCATCCTATCAGGTCCCATGGATTTGTGGGTGTTCAGCTTGCCTAACAGGTCTCTAACCTTATTCTTGTCCACAAGTGAAAGTCTTTCATTTTCCAGACTATCTCACAATCCTCCAGGATCTGGGTTTCCTGAGGGTCAGCTTCGGCAGTGAAGATTGAAGCAAACAAAGTATTCAGTAGCTCTTCCCTCTCTGCATCTGTCACCAAGGCACGCTCCTAGTTCATCAGTACTTTCCCATTCTCCTAATCTACCTTTTGCTGCTGATGTATTTGAAAAGCCCTTCTTGTTTTTCTTTGCTTCTCTTATCAGATTCCATTCCAAAAGGGCTTCAGGCTTCCTGGTTTTGTCCCTGCAAACTCTAGCAATGTTCCTATTCTCTTGCCAAGCAACCAGTCCTTTTTTCCACGTTTTTTGTATGTTTATTTCTTCTCCTTCAGTAGTTCCAGTAATTCTTTTTTCATCCATGTAGACTTCTCTTTTTCCTGATTTTCTTCTTGTTGAGGTACACTGATCTTGGGCTTCAAGGAAGTAGCACTTGAAGATCAACCAGCTTTCTTGGGTGTTCCGGTGGTCTAGAATCATGTCCCATCAGATTCTTCCAAGAAGGAATATAAAGAGGCCAAAGTTAGCACTCCTGAAGTCCAGGGTGACAATCCTGCTTGGTGTCCTGCTTCTTCTACACAGGATCTTGAACTTCACCATCTCATGATCATTGCAGCCAAGGATGCCTCCAACCTTCACATTCCTGACTAGACCTTTATTTGTTAGCAAAAGGTCCAAAATCACATCTCTTCTTGTTGGCTCCACAACCCCTTGTGATACGAAATTGTCATCAACACTCCTTAGAAGCCTCTTGGACCATGTGCACTTGGCTAAGTGGCTTTGCCAGCAAACATCAGGGTGATTGCAATCCCCTAGAGGACCAGGGATTGTGATTGTGAAGCAGCTCTCAGCTGCTTGTAGAAAGCCTCATCTACTTCCTCTTCCTGATGAGGTGGCCTGTAGTAAACTCCCACAATAGTATCTCCCACAATAGTATCACCCACACTACCTTGTCCCTTAATTCTTACCCATAAACATTTAACCCACCCTTCATCCCTGCCCAGGCAGAGCTCAATGCACTCTAATTGCTCTCTCCTATATAGAGATCAACTCACAGAATCACAGCATCTCAAGGGCTGGAAGGGACATCAAACAATCATCTAGTCCAACCCCCCTGCCAGAGCAGGACCACCTAGAGTAGATCATGTAGGAACTCATTCAGGTGGGTTTTGAATGTCCTCAGAGAAGGAGACTCAACAACCCATCTGAGTAGCCCCTTCTAGTGCCTTCACAGTGAAGAAATTCTTTGTATTTACTTGGAACCTCTCCAGCTTCTACCCATTACCTCTTGTCCTATCATTGGACATCATTGAGAACAGAACTTCATCTTCTTGCCTCATTTGTCTATCTTTCCTGAATAGAACATAGCCATTTTTGACTGTGCTCTAGTCATGTGAGCTGTCCCACTGTGTCTCTGTAACTGCAATGAAGTCATAGCCCTGCATCCTCACCCACATCTCCAGTTTCTCCTTTTTATTCCTCAGGCTGTGTGTGTTGGTGTACAAGCAACACAGGGGCTTACTCGAGCAGACAGGTTTCCCTGTATGAGTGAAATGAGATGAGGGACTGACTCTGAGTTTTAATGAATAAAGATAATAACACAATCAAAACACTTTCTAGGGATCTTTTCGCAGGGTCTCCCAAGACCAGAGTGCTAGTTAATAATGCAGATTCACTTCCTTCCATCTACAGTGTCCAAAGACTTTCTGTGTCTAAAGACTTTCTAGCTCCCCTTATAGCAGAGGTTTCTGCATGATTTTTCTCAGTTTCAGTGAATGTTTTGATAAGACACATGAAACCTGAACATACTAGATTGTGATGTGAATATATGTCGCATGAAGGATATGTAAATGTGACAAAGATGTTATTTTAATCATTGTGGTATCTGCTGAGGAGGTATGTGAGTGGTACCTCTTTCTGTGTCTTCTCTGTCAAATCTCCAGCTCTCCTTGGATGTGAAGCAGAAATCAATATGGAAACATTTGTATTAGCAGAGTTGCTTATGCTGAACCTGTACCTTCAACACCAGCCAATCTGATTCAACTACATCCATATCTATTTTCTCATTACAACTCAGGGAAAACCTCTTCTTGTCAAACCTATTCATCATGATCCCTTCTCATTACACGAAAATGAATCACAAATGATCATGTACTGGTACAAGACCAAGAGTATATTCTCTTTCTTTCTAGTTTTAGATGATACTTGGGAAATATTGTGATTTCTTCAGTACCCTCATAAGACTGGAGTCAAAAATAGAAAGCATGCAGAAGTGTCTTAGTGAGTGTCAGTGAATGACCCTGAACACAATGCAGTAAGTTTAGATGGTGTATCTTCTTAAACCTTAAGCCAGAGTGGGTGACAGCTTCTTCTTTCAAGAATGAAACAGGCTAGAATTAATGTTGGACAGACTAAGTACTCAAATATAGACATATGTGCAAAGACACATATCAGTCTACATGGATTCTGGAGTGGTAGTGAAAGTGAAATATATCTATTTTAATTTCTATCTTTGCCCTTTTAAAAGTCCATCTAGAAACAAACATTCCATCCCATCCCTATACAATAGAACAAACAAAACCATGTATTGTTCTTTGGAAACTGTTCTCAAAAGGTCACTGTCCTATCAAATCTAGTTTAGCTCCTGCTGAGGTAGTTGTTTTTTATTTTTCTTCATTTTATCTCAGAATGGTATGCAGAGTTTGCTATAAAAATTGAGGCAAGGAAGCTCTTAATGTCATTTTCTGTGATCCAATATATTAACTACAAGATTGGGAAAAACTGTTGCAATTGAATTGTCAACACAGCTATTATTTTTAGTTTCTACAGCAAGCTGTCCTTCTAATGCAAGTACATTCACCTCAAGAAATTGTATACTAAAATAAATGTTTCATGTTAAAATGAATCAAATTAATTTGACCCAAAGCAGATATTATTAACATAGAATCACATAGATTCTCTGAGCTATGTAGATTGTGTTATGAGGACAGGAAAAAAATAATAAACTATGTTAGTCACTTTAGACACAGTCAAAATGGGCTCTATAAATACCATTCCCTTTTGAAAAAACAGATTTAATTCCAAAATTGGCTTTGTAAAATTCATGAAGTAATCTAGTTCAGCTTTGTTGTTTTTTCTCTCCTTCATACTGTATAAACTAGCAAGTTTTTCATGAAAATTCTTCCCAAAATAGAAATTTGATAGACAAATATATATATGTTTCGTTTTCAATTTTTATTCAGTTTATTAAATGGCTTACTTTATTTAGGGGAAGGTTTTCTAATACAAAAGTTTCTCTTCAACTGTTTAGATTTTGTTTTCTTTTATCTGTGTTTAGATTATTACTTGGAGGCAATAATACTGTATAGTTCTATTTACCTCCAAAAATACTCTGAACAATTACAGTAACAGTCTCAGATTTGTCAAAATCACCTTTAGAGCAATATTTAAGTTTTTGTTTAGTTGAATGACATACCAGAGAAAACTTAAAAGGTCTATTCATGTAAATGTTTCAGTGAGTATATAGAAAACAAATAAAGCATCCAGTAATGCTGTTGGAAGAGTTCTCTAGAATAGGAAGTCTTTTGCAAGATGCTTTTGATTGCCAATGAGCACATCCATAATTTTGTGTGACTATAGCAAGAATAGATCCATTGACATTAAGGATCCAGGGGGAGCAAAAAGAGATATCAAAGTGACTTTTTTCTTACTTGACACTTTTCCAGTCTTGCTTGCCACTTACCTTGGTGCATTAAATTTGAGCAAGCTTTCATTAACCTGAGATCAGAACTCCACTGCTTATATAAGGAAAGCTTCCAAGAATTTGCCACAAGGGAATATCTTTTTAGTACCTTTTCTTGCCAGGATGCTCATGTATAATTTACTCTTACCATCTCTTTATTCTCCCTCAACCTTGTTTTTCTCATCTTCAGGCATGACAAAAATAGTTACTGGAATATCAATAATCAGTGAAACAAACCAGTTCTTTCTGCACCCTATTTTCACAAGATCAGCTTGCTTTAGGCACTCAGACAGCCCACTGAGTACTTCTAGAACATATTTTCTTATATCCAAACATATCTTGAGCTAGAAAGCACCATTTTTAGCATGATTTCGGGTGCATTTATACTGCTGTGCCTGTGGTGTGTGCAAACAATACAAGTCAGCAACTTACTCCTTGCCTCAGGATGCTGGTAGCATAGCAGCAAGGTGATCCACACGAATAACAACATTCAGATTTTACAGAGCATGCTGAGCCCTGTATTATCACAGCTTTAGCACTATCACATAAGCCTGCTTCTTCAAAGGTAATTTCATCACGTCTTGACAAGAAATAGTCAATGACTGCAATGTAAGCTTCACCATCAATAATGAAGACACCACAACTGGGGATTTGTATCGAGGTGCATAGAGTTTTAGGTGTATCAGAGAGAATAACTGATGCCAGAGAGAACAGCTGCTCCTACAGACCAAATAAGGTATAGAGCAGAATTTTTTTAAATGTTACTATGAAATAAATAGAGGAAAATTAACAAAAATATCGCCTTTCATTCTGTCCTGGGTTTAGCTGGGATACAGCTGTGCCAATTCACAAAAATGACCCAGAGTAGCTCTTTATATAGTATTTATATTTAATATTTATAGTATTTCTTTATGTGTGCACAGGTGGATGGCTTGCAGAGTCTCATCCAGCCAGAGCACTCATTCATTTCCACTTTGCACCGAGCCCAACTGATCCAGCCCTTAAGGCCAGTCCGGGCAGGACAAGATGTTACAACACAGCCCAACAGAATGAGCTCACATAGGAAACCCCAGTTGCACAGGAATCCTGGAAGTGATCTCAAACTGACCAGAGGGTAAAGATTTTGAAATATCACCAGAGAAGGAGGTTACACATGCTGAAGAGACCCCACCATAGAATAAGCTGAAAGAGAATGAGAAGCAATATGTCCTGTTCAGTGATGAGTCCTGTCACATTGTGGAAAAGCATCAGAGGCAGAAGACTGCTGCATGGAGTAATTTGTGCTGAGTTGCAGAAGGTACTGTAAGAGAAGGTGAATTGAGTGATAATGCAGAAGTGAAAGCATCCAGCTGTCTTTAGACATTTCTAGTCAAGGAAAGTGGCCAGTGTTCTGCCCCTATACTGTCTCATGGGAAATGGTGAATGTCCTGTGGTGGTGATTGCAGCAATGGAAGTAGAACATCTGGCAGTGCAAAGCTAAACTCACTTGAACTACCCCACTGTGGTAAGACCACTGTCTGGCTAGAGAAGCTGATTGTGAAAGTACATTGCATAGACACCCATATACTCAAGAGTCAGAGCACTGAAGAACACCACCAGTGTGTGGACTGGGCTGCCAAGACTGAAATGGCTCAGGTGGATTTGGACTTAGAACACAAGGGTGAGTTAGTTATAGCTTGGTGGGTCCATGGCACCTCAAGGTATCTCAGGCAATCAAGGAAGAGGTGTGACATATAGATGGGGTCATGCTCAAGGAGTGGACTTGACCTTGTTCACTGTCACACAGTGAATGTGAAATATGTGCTGCAATCAAGAAAGTCAAGCAGTTGCTGTGGTATGGAGGACAACAACTGACATATAAATATAGGAAAACCTGATAGATTGGCTGTATTATACCCCCACAAACCCACCAAGGCAAATGTCATATGCTCACAATGGTATAAATGACCACCAGATGGCTGGAAGCACATCACATTTCCCATGGCACTGCCTGTAATGCTATCCTGGGCCTTGAAAAGTAACACCTATGGCAACGAGGCACAGAAAGAATTGAGTCAGGCAGTGCTATTCATTTCCAAAACTACCTCATGGACATGTGAGCCAAAAAGCATGGCATTGAGTAACGTTGCCACATCCTCTATCATGCACCAAATAACAATACAATGGATTGATAAAGACTACACTGAGAGCAAGGAGGGGTGGAGCCTTAAAACTTCTGCCAAAGCCACTTGGTTATTCAGCACTAGGGAATCTGTCAATCAAGATGATCCAACTCAAACAGAACTTCTGTACATTGCAGAAAGAAAGTCCCCATAGTACACATGAGAAACGTTAGGGAAGATAATTTGGGTTAATCCTGTCTCAGGTAAAGACAAAATTATTCACAGAATTGCTTTTTCTGAAGGAAAAGATTCTGAAAATTGCAGTTAGTGAGTAATATGTTCACCTTGGGGGAATTTGATTTTCGATGAGACTAGCTAGTGAATTAAACTGTGTTATGTGAATTGTTAAATAACCAAGACACTGTATTTCATCGCTATTGCAGTTGCTATATGTCATATCAACAGTGTTACAATAACAACCACCCAAAACAATGCAGGTTGGACTTTGACAAAACTGAGAAAAATGTAACAGTGAGAGCTTAAACTGGCTTCAGTAACTGATTCCCAACAACCTCATCTAGATCAACTTCAGCCAAAAGGTCTGTGAGTGTGGGTTGTACCAAATACACCAACTGCAAACTCCGGATGGAGCACGCAACAGTCCAGCCAACACCACATGCTATCTTTCCTTCCCTGAAAAACTGTTACACAGGTGGAGCTACTACATCAAGGATGAAAGAACCATGTTAGAGAGATGGCCCAAAGACTAAGGGAATAATATCTCTGTGTCTCTCTGTCTCTCTCAATAGTAGAAAAAATGGTGGTGATTAGCTGGAAAGTGTAGAATCTGGGTATGACAAAAATAGTATAGAATGAGGGATGAACAGTCTCCTATAGTCTCCTGGGTCTGTCTAACCCTGGATTAGTTGTTGTGATAGTCTGGGAGGGAAAGTGTCCAGGCCAACTGGCTTGGGCTGGCGAGGGGGACACAGATACCACACTGACAGCACACCAAAGTTTTCATTTTGGACTGAACCATAGGTTCTGAGTGGTGAGCAATTATATCTTGTATCATTTGTTTTGTATATGTATTTATTAGTATTATTGTTAAGATTGTTTTTTTTCTCCATATGTTAATCTGTTAAACTGTCCTTATCTTAACTCACTAGGCTTTACCTTTTTCTTCAGGTTCCACTCCCCATCCCAGGAAGGCAGGATGGTGAACAAACAGCTATATGGTTCTTTGTTCCTGTCTGGGCTTAAACAATGACAATTCCTTAGACAACAGGATCACATTCTTAGAGTTTTAACAGCTTTAACAGTCAAATAAGTAATCATAAGACTGAACATGCAAGTACAGTAGATGCCACTTCATACGGCTATCTTATTTTGCTAGTCAATGCTGTACTCTTTCAGTTCAACTGCAGCTCTTAGCTTTTTAGGACTTTTAGATGAAGGAAGTAGAAAGAAGACAGCAGACGCTTTACAATCTCTGAAGGTACTTTTTACCATTGCAATATCTATGGAAGAGAAAAAAAAAGGGAGGGAGGAGCTGAATTCTGAAGAAAATCTGAGTACTGGTATAATACTATCTTGGAAAGCATGGTGGACAATATGTTTCTAACTCCTTCGTCCTCATTTTAGCCCTGTAAACAGATTAATAGTCTGGAAATTTAATGGATTTTCATACACAATCATGTAACTGATTCCTTGTACAGAACCTAAATGTGAGAAAATGCATTTAAGCTCAAGTTTTTGCATGCTTGAGTGTACCCATTAGAGTATTTATTAGATCACACAGTTACAAACTATCATAACCTATCATTTGCTGCAGTAGCTGTTCTTTTATCGGTGTTGCTGATAAAACCTTTTTGTGCTTAATAAAGCTTTGAGAGATTAACACCAAAAAATTAACCTATTCCAAATCTCTTTCTTCCTTACATATGTAAAACTCAGTTGTCGAGAACCTAAATTCTGAAAATCTGGGACAATCTCCAAACTTTGTCTCTGAAGACATTTTCTTTATCTTCCCATCAATTTATCTGTCTCTGTAGCAACATTGTTGCTCTGTGAAAAACACAACAGGTTTTCGTTAGACACTGAAAGCAATCACAGCACTTTATTAGAAGTGTCAAGGATTTGTGTTATTTCTGTTTCTTTCATTTCTGAGTGTTCTAGAGTTTGATTTTATCCCCTCCTCATATTGTCATAGGTTTGAATAGGTCTAGGATTATTTCTTTATCCTTGTGACCTAGGATTAAGATGCTGAGGTGACTAGACTGTCTTGGAGTGTTCACACTCAGTGAATTTTTTATTAAATTACTATTATTTTGTTAACAGAAATGCAAAAAAAGCTGTTTGTGTTGCCATCAGATTAGGAAAGAGATGAGAAAAATAATCTCTCAAATATTTTTTTTAAATTAAGTATATTCTTGATGGCCTTGAAAACAAACATATCAGCGACTTTATACAAGGCATTACTTTGCTCCTCTTCTTCTCAGTCCATAGAAAAGTTCTGGTTTTCTTGACAACTGGAACACCCAGATTATCACAAAACCTATATTATTTCTCTGTCCTTGAATTTTCTGATTTCTGAAATCAGTGTAAACATTTCACATTGAATCAAAATTAGAAATGATGACAAATACATCTGGAGAGGTGAGATCACACCCCTTCTCCTTCAGAAAGCAGTCAATGTTCCATAATAGACATATGAGAAATGCCATCTTTCATCAGAGCTGCAGGTCCAAGACACTGTCCAGAGGTTAGAAAGGTGTTAATAAATGTTTCTGGACATAAAGTAGCATTGCAGTGTCTGAGAACCTCATTACCTTTCCATCCCAATAGCTTACAAATTTTAAGGGATTTGTCTTCACAGGATGGGGATGGAGTATAGACTACTGCTCTTTGTCTTTTACAAATGAGAAACATAAATACTTAGGGTTTAACTACATTATTTCGTACCAAGGTAAAACTTCATCAAACCTATGCAGTAAACCAGATAATGCTAAGTAATTGTTGTATATTTCATATGACTTTGGGGTCATGTGATTAATTTCAGAACAGCTTTAATCTCATTTTGTGGGCTAGTTATCTCAATATTTGCTGGTGCAGGGTATTCACTTCTGTGATCTGTTTTAGTTTCAAGAGTAGATGCAGTTTTTGTGTTCAAACACTACTCTGTTGCAGAAACAAAAACTCACTAAGTGGGGAAGATCAGAATCATAGGACCATGGAATCATAGAATGGTAGGGGTCAGAAGGGATCTTTTGAGATTTTGCTTCCAAATTATCCTGATCCAAACTTGAAAGCTATCGTAGCTACTTCTCTTTCTTTACTCAGAAGAGTCCACTAAGATCCTTTTCAACACTATAGCTCTTGTTCCTCTATGCAGGGAGATCAGTTAATGGTTTAAATAGAACAAAACCATAGCAAATTACACCCAAATTTGCAAAACTCTATAATATTCAGACTCTTATCCTACAAAAGTTTATTGCATGTTTCCAGAGAGATTTTCAGGTCCATTTCAAGAACTGCAATCAGTAGAAAAACTCGGTCAGTTTTACACGAGTTGAAGTAAAATAAGATACGGTAACTTCTGACTAAAACACATGTTGAACTTCAGCAAATTTTCTTACATAAAACTGAAGAGCAACTTTTCCAAATTTACCCATTACTGCTAAAATTACATTACATTGTAATTATAGTTCTCTGTTTTTAAATGTCAAAGAAAGCACTAAATGGAATTTTTGAATCCAGCTTTAATCAATGTAAATTATTTTAAGCACAACCTCAGTAAAATTAGTTTATATGTTCTTTTTAATTCTATTTAGTATAATATTAAACCAAACAGCCTTGTAAATAGGTGTAAGATGTGCACTGCAATTATGCAGTGAAATTGTATTATTTGGAACCTGGTGTTGCAGAGCACACAGAGGGATTTGCACTCTGATGTAGGTTGGTTTTGCTAATTAATCTTACACACACACAAAAAAAGTTTTGCTGTTGACAGAGACTTTAATTGCTACACAGATTTCTGCAGATCTACTAGTGAACTTAGTTAACTTAGCTTTCACCTTGGGTCATTTAAGAAGGACAAGTGAAAGATTTTTCAAGAAAAACCTAAGAAAATATACTCTTCTTTTGAATAGGAAGAAGAAGGAAGACTGCATATTTTCACCTTAACTCTGAAGAGATTACTTAGAGACAAGCTTTGATATGCATTCAATACTATGACATTTTTTCTTTGTCTCATATAGTGAATTGGAAAACAGGTTGGAGATAAGATGAAAGAAATATAGCAGGTTGAATTCCTCATTATTTCTTTTTTTCCTCACTCGAGATGCATACTATATGTTTCCTCTAGGGCAATGCAGAGGATGAGTAAGACAGGTATCATCTGCCATCATTTATGATATTTGATGATGACCAACAGCCTACTATGTAGGAAGGCAGATGTTATTTACTTAAAGGAGGAAATTTCTGAATGACAAAATCAATATTCATAATCGAACTGCTGTATTCAGAAGAAAGCTTTGAAGAACAGATGCATAGGCATATCCATGCTAGATACGATCTGAGATCTGGAATTCAGTTTTACCTTTCAAGCACCTCTATGAAATTTACTAAAACACTGCAACATAGGAAACAAATTCACAAATGGCACAGTCAAGCTAAGACTTCTGGGAATCAAAGGAAATGCATCTGTTTTGGCAAAACAGTGAGCAGGACCAGAAAATTCTGTCCTGTTTCTGACTTAGCAATAAAAAGCTGAAAAGCCATTTTGAAATGTAACTGCTGCTTACAGTAGAGAGGACAGATATTGGGCAAATGGTAAGGTTTGCACTTAAGAATTCTGCAACACTGCTACATGCAGATTCAGGACTGCTAGACCAATTGTATCACAGCCATGAGAAGAATATTTGTTAGTAAGTTGTTTGTATATGGTTGTGGTGAATAGTTTTGCATATAGGAAGAAAAAAGTGGATTTATATTAAATATATGGGAATTCTAATTACACTTTCCCTTTAAATATTGTGTTAAAAATCTAACTAATGTATGTTACTTTGTGTGTTTCTGTTGGTCCAAATTATTTCAAACAACTTCAATGTCAAGTTTTTTAGAGCACAAGGAAGTTGTAGTTTGGTTTGGATTTATTTTAGATGATTCAGTAGGTTCCGATCCACAAACTTTGATCTTTTGTAACTCTTTGATCACATAGTGAATTCATCTCCATTAACAGAATATAAACACATTATAAAGCTAATAGTTACTGTAGTAGAAATTTTAGCATACTTAATTAACAACCAATCAATACCAAAGAAATCTACAACTCTACCTGGAAACTATCAATGATGTGGTAAATGTGTGAAATATATGATTTTTTTTTTTTCAAAGTTCTGCAGAACCTGAGTCATCTCTCCCCAGACAATTACTTCCTTCATGTGTAAGTAGCCAAAGTGCTGTGCACTCTCTATCTATTCCCAGTTAAGGGCATCACTAAACCCACTTTCAACTTCTGAGATTTATAGTAAGAAACTAGCCTACGATTACCTTGAGAGTTAATGCTGTTCATCTAGCAACCACAGCAGAGCCTTTTTCTTTTATTTTTCATAGCTGTCAAATTCAAAGTAGCAAGAGTAAAAGTTTCCATTTCTGGTTTTCTACTTCTTGAAGCAAACAGTTTATTGCTAACTTATTTATAATTCCAGAACTGGCTTTGACTACTATTTTCACTCTGTAAACAACTTTAATCTCCTGTTTCATGTAGGAACTTTAGAAAAAATATTTATTGACACAGTTTTATTAAGTATTTTTAAGATCTGATTTGCTGCAGTCAGTTGTAACACTCACAACCTTTCTTTGCTACTGTGAGTATCCAGGAGAGCTCAAGAGCACACGCCAGTTAAAAAGACCGTGTGACTGCTTGTGATCTTTTCATTAAGTCTTGATTTTCTGATAACCAAACTTATGCAGGGGTAAAGTTTATTTAGCTTATGGGTAAAGAAATCTATAGCACTGTGTGAAAATAATAAGATATATTTCCAGTAAGCCAACAGAGATCCTACATTCGCATGCCTCTTTGTTAACTGTTGAGACAAAGTAACAGAATCCTTCTAGATAAATCAAGAAATGTGTGAAGTATTGTTTTTTCAATTGGCATTCAATATACCTGATAATTGAAACAAAGAATGACTTGAGAAATTTGATGAAGACCATGAGAAGTAAGATCTCTTGGGAACAAAGCCTGGAGGGAAGGCTTATGCAAGATAAGGTCAGGAGAGTGTTCGAATCCCAAAGCAAAAGTTGTTCCACAAATAAATCAAAAGTCTTTTGTCTAATGAAAGACAGAGTTTCAGGAAAAAAGAAAATTGATGAAAAAATTGGTGTAGTGTTCTTATTAAAAAAAAAAAAATAAGAGAATAACCGGTTCTTATTGTGGTCAAAAGAAATGAAGAGTGAATACTGAAAATTTCAAGAAAAGAGAAAAAATATAGGGAATGAGGAAAGACAGTTATTAAAGGGTGATAATTGATGGCTCAAAGCTGAAAGTTAATATCTGACAGTGTTAATCAGTGATGCTTCAAATAAAAGATAGGGAGAAAGAGAAGTTTAAAATTCAGACCTTTCTAGAAACAAAACAAAATTAAAAGTAGGTGGATGGGCACAGTGATCAAGGAGTACATAGCAGCAAAACAAATAACAATAGATTCAGAACATACTAATGAAAAATATTTAAGAATCTGTAAAAGAAATTATCTAGAAAAACACATTAAAAGTATGAAGTCGAAAAGAAGCCAAAGGCTTACTGAAATATAAAATACATGGCAAGGAGCATGGCAGGGCTGTTTTGCAGACGAGCAGTCAAGTGAGGCAAACAATGGGTTCCCAGAGACAGGAAAAGCCAAGGAAGAAGCAGAGAGACTCACCTGGAGCTGGCAGCTCTCACAAGGGAGGCGGATGTGCCAAGTAGGTAATGCTAAGACAACCAATATGACTGCCTCTGGGGAGTGAGTCCATCAGGGCCTGGCACAGTAGTTTTTGCAGGTAGGGCAGGCAGGAGCGTGAGTAGGAGAGCAAGCAGGTAGGCTGCAGGATTTCTACTAGCTCAACAAGAAAATCGTGGTAGCCACATGACTCAAAGTCAGAGTCATGGCCTCTGCATGCTCAGCACCAGCTATGGCTGAGGCAACTACTGAGACTGAACTGCAGAGGGAACGTGCAGCTACCCAGGTGCTGGGATGGAGGATGTACACCACTCTCAAGCCAGCACATGACAGAATCAGTGAGCACCGCTGTTGAAGATGTGCCCAGTTGGATACACTACTCTGCTTAGTGGCAGAGCTCCTGAAGGACATGAGAAGGTATCATGGTTTTGCCCTGCCAGTAATAAAGCACCACAACAGTCTCATGCTCACTGCCTCCCATCCACCCCCAATCCTTGTTAGGATGGTGGAAACCCCAGCGAGATGGGAGGAAAGAAGATAATCAGGGATGTTGTGGATCAAGACAAGGGTAGGGAGGGCTCACTGCCAATTACAGCTGTGGACAAAACAGACTCCACTTACTCAACTTAGACAGGAAAACAAGGAAAGTTTATTCTACTGCCTACAAGAAACAAAACAGAACAAAAAGCAAAAAGGGAGAGCAGGATGATGAGAAAAAAAATACAACCAGCACTTTAAGATTTCATTTTAAGATTCTTTAAGATTTCATTAAGATTCTGTGATTTCCCTACCTCATCCCTCCTTTCTTCCCGGGCTCAGTTCACTGCTGCCAATATTTCTGCGTCCTCTCCCCTCAATGGCTCAGGGGGACAGGGAATGGGGGATGTGGTCAGTCTCTCACAGATCGGCTCTGCTGCTTCTCTCTTCTCAGAGAAGGATGACTATTGGTATTCTTCTCGTGCTCCAATATGGGGTCAGTCCCATGGGAGTGTGGGTTCTTCCCAACAGCTATGGCTTCTGCAAATACAGGGTCATTCACATAGGAAACAGTCCTTAATGAATATCTCTGACATGGGTTCTTCACAACAGCTACAGCATCTGTGAATATGAGGTCCTTCACATGGGACACAGCCTCCTCTGGCCATAGTCACTGCTCCTGGTGCAGGGTCTTTTATGAAGTGCAAACAAATATGTTTCACCAGTCCTCTACACAGGATGCAGGGGGGTCTCTGCTCCAGGGGGTCTCTCTTACACAACAGGTATGTAGCTCTCCAAGTGGAGCTGAGCAGTGATCAACATGATGGTCTACCCAAACTGAAGGTGTTACCAACATTCAGGAAGCCAGCACTTAACGTCAAAACATCTTCTACACAGAAGAGAAAAAGATGAGTCATTGTCATGGGAAACTCTCTTGAAGGGAACAGAAGGGCTGATAAGCAGATCTGATCTGCTTCTTAGGGAGGTCTGCTGTCTCCCTGGAGCATGGGTCAAAGATATGAAGAGGAAACTCCCTACCCTGGTATGACCATAGCACTATTACCTGTTACTAATTTTAAAGGTGGGCAGTGACAAAGCTGTGAATAGAAGTCCTGGGGTTATAAAGAGAGACTTCAGGGTCTTGGGATGTCTAGTTAAGAGATTAGGATCACAGGTAGTGTTCTCCTCTATGCCTTTGGTTATGGGGAGTGATGAAGCAAGTAACTGGAGGAGACAATAGATCAGTATCTTGCCCCAAGCCTGGTGTTTTCTCCAGAATTTGGGGATTTTTGATCATGGGGCAGTTTACAGGGCACCTGGGCTACTTCAAAGAGACAGAATACATCTGTCATAAAGAAGAAAAAGAATATTAGGGTGAGAGCTATCTGGGCTCACTGGGACAGCTAAACTAGATTTGAAGGGGGAAAGGGGCAAAACCAGGCTTGACAAAGATAAGCCTGGGAGCAGCACACCAGTGTTGAATCAATAATCTACTACCATCATCCTTTGATTTACTGTCTCAGTGGAGGCAGGAGATGGAGAACTTTATGGCAGCAAGGGTTAATGAGTTAGAGGGCACAGAAACAGTTGAAAATGGTCATATAGGGGTCTGGACTTCCTCTCCTCAAAAGGTGGTCAGAACTGTAACCCATTTGAAGTGCGTCTACACCAGTACAAGTAACATGGGCAACAAACAGGAAGATCTGTAAGCCACTGTGCACTAAGGAAAGTGTGACAGTTGCCATTACGGAAATATGGTGGGATGAGTCACAAGACTAGAGTGTTGCACTGGATGGCTACAAACACTTTAGAAGGAGTAGGCAAGGGAGAAGAGGTGGATGGGTAGCCTTCTATGTTACAGAGTGTCTCAAGTGTTTAGAGATCAATGATGGTGATGTTAGGGTTGTGTGTGTACAGGTAAGAATCACGGGGAAAGACAGTAAGTCTGATGTCATGGTAGGAGTCTGTTATAGACTGTCCAACCAGGATGAGGAGGTTTATGAAATGTTCGTTAAGCAGCTGTAAAAAGTCATGAGATTGCTAGACCTCATTCTCATGGAGGGCTTCAACTTACCTGACATCTACTGGGATAGGACACAGCAGAGGGGAAACAGTCCATGAGGTTCCTGGAGTGTGTGGAAGATAACTTCTTCATGTAGCTGGTGAGGGAGCCAATGAGGGAAGGCACCTTGCTCAATGTGGTGTTAGTGAACTGTGAAAGTCTTGTAGGTGACATTATGATTGAAGTCTGTCTTGCTCAGAGAAGCAAGGAGAAGGGGTCAAGAGAACAGATACCTTAGATTTCCAGAGGGCAGGCCTTGTACATGTTTAAGAAGTTGGTTGCCAAATTCCTTTATGACACAGTCTTGAAAGGCAAAGGGATCCAGGAAGGCTGGAATTCTTCAAGAAAGAAAACTGAAATGTGCAGGATCAAACTATTATCATATGCAAGAAGAGGAATGATGGGGCAGAAGACCATTCTGGCCAAACAGGGAGCTTCTGCTTGAGATGAGGAGAAAAAAGAGAATTTATGATCTTTGGAAGAAGGGTCAGGCTACTCAAGAGGACTACAAAAAGTGTGTGAGGTTATGTAGGGAGAAAATTAGATGGGCCAAGACACAAATTGAGCTTAAGATGACCACTGTTGTAAAAGACATGAGAAGTTTCTATAAATATATCAGTAACAAAAGGAGGGCTAAGACAAACCTTCACCCTTTAATGGATACAGGCAGAAGCTTAGTGACTGAAAATGAGGAACAGATTGAGGTACTTAATGCTGTCTTTGCCTTTGTTTTCAATGGTAAAAACATCTGCTCTCTGGTACTCATCACACTGAGACAGAAGATAAAGACATAGGACAGAATGAAGTCCCTTAAGTCCATGGGGAAATGGTGTATGACCTGCTCCTCCACCTTGACTCACACAAGTTCATGGAGCCAGGTGGGATCCTCTCAAGGGTGCTGAAGGACCTAGTAGAAGTTCTTACCAAGCCACTCTCCATCATCTCCATCATTGTATCATGCTTCCATCTCGTATAAACATTTTCAGAATTCATGTCATAGAACCATAGAATCATAGAATAGTAGGTGTTGGAAGGGATCTTTAGAGATCATCTAGTCCAACCCGCCTACCAAAACAGGTCCACCTAGATCAGGTCGCACAGGAACATGTCCAGGTGGGTCTTGAAGACCTCCAAGAAAGGAAGTTCCACACCCTCCCTGAGCAGCCTGTGCCAGGGCTCCCTCACCCTCACAGCTTTTCTTCTGTTTAAATGGAACTTTTTGTGTACCAGCTTCATCCCATTACCCCTTGTCCTGTTGCTAGATACCATCAAAAAAAGGGATGTCCCAACCTCCTGACACCCACCATTTAGGTATTTGAAAACCTTAACAAGATCTCCCCTCAGTCTCCTCTTCTCTAGACTACACAGCCCCAGTTCCCGCAGCCTTTCCTCATAAGGAAGATGCTCCAGTCCTCTGATCTTCCTGGTGGCCCTGCGCTAGACTGTCTCCAGAAATTCTCTGTGAAATCTTCCACTCTTAAGCAAGAAGGAGTAGGAGTCTTTATCACTGTCAATGGAACAGAGTTATAACAGATATTTAAAAATAGAACCAGTGGAAAATGTTTTAAATAGTCTTTAAAAAATAAAACTCAAACAACAAAAACCTTTAGGTTTTGACAGGACAATGGGAAGCCACTTTGCTTTGGATAAACATTTCCTATTTTATATTACTTATATAATTTCTAAGTATCATTATTTTAGAAACATACTATCTTTAAAATGCCAAAACAGATAAAGTGAAATATAGTTATAAAATTGATTTTATGTTTATGGATCTAAATTTTTTATTTCCATTACAATTAACAGGTTTTCAAATGCTAGTGTTTCTGCCAAATGCAAAAGCCACTACTGTGACAATAAAGATTAGAAAATATTTGAACTAAACAAATAACTTTTACCAGCTATGTATTAGACAGGAAATTGTCTTTCCTGCCTGAGCAATATGTCTGTTGCTTATGCTTGCCAGTTTTGCAGAATATCTACTTTACCCTCTGAATCTCCCATCAACTGATGTTTTGCATTTTTTAGCTAATTGGAATTGAAGAACTTATAAACTTGCTCAGAAGTAAGAAGTGTCCAAATACATTTTTGTTCCTACACATTAAAACTACATTCAGTTGCAGACACCATGTCATTCAGAACTGTTTTGCCTGTCCATCTCTGCTTCACAAGTGGTCCTCAAGGATAAGAATTTCACAGGTTTTTTGTGGTTTTTTTTTCCATTTGGAGAGATTTTGCTTTATTTTCAGGGGATTTGTTTTGTTTTTTTTTTTTCTTGTGTGTGTGTGTGTTTGGGGTTTGTTTTCTTTTTCAAGAATTAAACGTGCATTATGCTTTAACTGTCAAGGAAGAATTAAAAAATTAATTACTAAAGGTTCTAAATCAAAAACTCTAAACTGAGATGTACCTCCAACTGGAAAATAAAGCTAAAGAAATCAATTCAATACTCAACTTACCTGAAAATATGCAGTCCTGTATGTTTACTAGAGAACTAATGAGTTGAAGAGTGTTTGTTAATAATTTTTTTACCACTCAGGTACAAACGCAAACATTCCCAAAACTTACTCATTTGGAAAAAGAGGTGTGTACAGTCATCCTTGTAGTGGAGTATATCATGACATTCTTACTCCTACCAATATTGAGACAAGAAAAGAAGTGGAAGTTTAATATTTTATTTCTGTATTTGCAGTTTTGAAGTGGGCATGTAAGCCAATTGCTTTTGCAAGAACAGAGTGAAGAGAGGACTGTTGTAATGAGCTGAATGGTCTGACTAGTCTTTGTTTATTGCTAGTCTACACTATTTTGGAGTCACTCCGAACAGGTTCCCAGGCCACCATGGTTTGGTAACACATATAAAAAAATGTCTGCATGTTACTACGTTATATCTAACAGAGGGACAGCGTGTGGTTTCAATGGGCTTTCAGCATTCTGCCGGGAGACAAAGAATGGCAGCAAAAACAAGAACTAACTTTTGAATCTCCCTTTCCCATCTCTTAACACTATTTTCCACAAGGACTAGAACATCACATACATTCTTCTATCAAAAAATCACTTATTGTGCATGTTAACATTTTGGTCTGTGACACTCAGGCAAATTATATTATTTAGGGAATGATTCAGTATCTAAAATGTCTTCTGCACTTCTCACATAACTGAATTTTATTTGGAAAAAGACCCTGTCTATAAAACACTGGAGATTACATAGTCCAACAAAGGACTTTCACAACATCCGATCTTTGTGTGTTGCGTTGTCACTCTTTACCATACACTTCCATTCACTTCTGCTGCATTACCTTCATATGTTTCAAACGTTATGAAGATAATGCTGTGAATATGATTATTATAATTTATCAGTGCACCTTGACATTTGTCTTCAATCACTTTTAAACAGCAGATGTGGAAAGTATGAATTGCCCTATCCATCTCAGTAGCTATGACTGAATTAAGAATATGGCTATTTTAACTACCACTGTTGTTAACTGTTCCACTGACAACTACAACAAATCCTTTCTCAAATCTCTTCTCAAAGTGAAAAAAAATACAACTGCCTTTGTCAAGCTGTCAAACGTTTTGAGTTGTACTAATACAAAAGCAAGTGTGTGTATTCAAAATTTGCTTTCTGAAAATTCCTGCTGGAAAGAGGTTACTCTTTCAAAAAAAAAATCTGCAAATACACAAATAAATTCTGAAGTGGAATAATTGGATCATTCAAGAAGACACTGACCTACTTTCATATTTCTAGTGAAGAAAAAAGGCAAATTTAATTAACTATAGAATAATAATTTATATATTTTTTACTGTCACCAAGGAACCTAAACAATATTGGAATCTGGTTTTGCTACTTGTCTACGCATATAAAAACTAAAGCAACAAATCTCCAAAGAGCTTTGCTCCACTAAAACACAAATAGTATGAGAAAGTTACATTTCCTGTTCTACTAGGGTTTGATGTTGAAAAAGAAAACTAGGTTATTGCTAAATGTGATTTTTGTGAGTGAAAGATAAAAGGGGTGTCAGAGAGAATGAAATAACTTTTGCTGCTATGGGATAAAGCACAGTTGATTGGTTTGTTTCTGCTGTGTTAAAAATGCTGGTAGAGTATCTAAGGCTTTTTGTGAAGAAGTGATAAATGTTCCTAGAAGAGTTAGACTGTTACCTTGTGGAAAAAAAAATATTAAATTTCTGTCTCTTCTGTGTCAGCACACCACTATCACTTCTTTGTGTTGCAGCACAAAAAGTAGCCAGTGATAACTGTCAAGTAACTTTAGCTACAGGTCACTGAAGGTATAAATAACAGAATGGGATGAATTTGTTAAAAGAAAGCTAGAAGTATCTACATTAAGGGATTTTTTGTTTGTTTGTGCCACTTTTCCAAAAACTGATGATAGTGTTTCAATATTCTTATTTTATTTAATTTTTTTCTCAATGTCGTTAATGCTTGATTTTTAATTACTTTTTGAAGAACCCATTTTGAGTAAATTTGCTATCGGAAGAATCACAATGTTATAAGATTCAAATCAAATCAATTAAATTCTATTTCTTTAAACTCCTTTTATTTCCCTGTTTCACTGTCTACATGCCCGCATTATAAAATCTTATCATTCTCTTAACTTTAATTTTCCTGTCCCTTCTTCCCATCCCTAATTGTTAAGCTTGACTCTTTTTTTTAAAACCTGTCATCCATGCATAAGTTTCATTTTTGTGTTCCTCTTCTAACCTCTCATTTTTTGTTCTGTTTATAGGAATAGAAAAGTCACTAAAGTGTTTGGGATATATGTCGAATCTGCAGTGACTCCTAGGATCTTAACTACCCTTGGTCAGATGTAAGATATATACTCTAGATCAAAGAAACTAATAAATTGAACCTCACCCCATAGTTATATAATGCTGTTGGAACCCCTTCTGCAGATACTCAGCTACAATTATTTCTGTTGTAGTCCTCATCCTTTTCAGAGTCTCTGATTTAAATTTGAAAGCTTACTGGTGCAATAACCATTCTAAGAGAGGAAGTTATTAACATTTGCCACAACAAATGCCAAAACACTTTTCTTATAATCTATTCCATCCTTGCTTGGGGAATAAGAATGAAAAGTTCCTAAAGACTGTTTTTCATGGTTTGACAAATACATATGTCATAAACATTGCCATTTTGTCTGATTCTTCTATCCTTGTCTCAAACCCAACAACTTTTCACAGATCTAACCAACTTCTTAGAGCACTATCTCATGAACACAGGAGTCTTACTACTCCTAGGCTTCAAATCTGAATTTCACTGTCAAGCCTGTGTATTGCTGTTTCATTCTTTTTCATTTCACTACACTATTTTTCAATTTATACTTCCCTTTATGGAATTGACAAATTTTTACTTTTCTTTAGACCATACTTATAATGGTATAATGCAAACTATTTTAAATGGCTTTTCCTTTTTACCCGAATGAAAAAATAAACTGCAGAGTGATGACAATTTCTTTTTTTCCTTTTTTTTTACAGGCAAAAAGCAATTGATTTGTAAGTCTAGGAAGATCATACAGACTTTCTCTCCTTTTTGCCTTATTTATTAGATGCTGACATGCTACTCAGAATACAGAGATTTCAGAGAGGGTACTGTTTTTTTAAAGTTATTAAGTATCAGAGACCTTTCTTGTTTGACATTATCTGATGTGAAGACACAGAATTTAAAGAAAAAAACCTCACATGGTCAAATTCCTGGTATATATGAGGGAATGAAAGAGTATGGTTGATAATGAACTGAACATGAGCCAGCAATGTGCCCTCGTGGCCAAGAAGGCCAATGGCATCCTGGGATGCATCAAGAAGAATGTGGCCAGCAGGTTGAGGGAAGTTCTGCTCCCCCTCTACTCTGCCCTGATGAGTACTATGTCCAGTTCTGAGCTCCTCAGCCCAAGAGAGACAGAGAACTTCTGAAGAGGGTCCAGCTCAGGGTCACCAAGATGATTAGGAGACTGGAGCATCTTTCATATGAGGAAAGGCTGAGGGAACTGGGACTGTTTAGTCTGGAGGAGAGGAGACTGAGGGGGAATCTCACTAATGTTTACAAATGTTTATGTTTATTTATGTTTATAAATAGTGGGTGTCAGGAGGTTGGGACATCTCTTTTTTTTTATGGTATCTAGCAACAGGACAAGGGGTATTGGGATGAAGCTGGTACACAAAAAGTTCCATTTGTTTAAATGGAAGAAAAAACTATTTCACTGTGAGGGTGAGGGAGCCCTGGCACAGGCTGCTCAGGGAGAGTGTGGAACCTCCTTTCTTGGAGGTCTTCAAGACCCACCTGGACATGTTCTTGTGTGACCTGATCTAGGTTCACCTCTTTTGGTAGGGGAGTTGGACTAGATGATCTCTAAAGGTCCCTTCCAACACCTACTATTCTACGATTCTATGAGTCTTTCTTATGTATGTATTGCGTAAGACTTTCTACTAGTTTATCTTCACAATATTCTTGTCTAAACAAAAAGCTGTTGCCAAAGTAGCAACTAGGATTTGCCTAAAGTTTTAAATGATCTGCAGAAACATTAGATATCAGGAAAGTTTTCTCTGAACAATTAATTGGAGAAAGAGAGTTTTGTACATGAGGATGTCAATGAAGTGGAAGTTGGGCTATAATTATATTATGTAAAAAAAAAATCAAGAAAGAAAGAAGGAAATGCCTCTGTTCATTTTATTTTGTACTCTCTCTGAAATGACACTTTTAAAGCTCTTCTGCTAGTGTTTACAGAAATATTTATAGAAAATTATTAATCAGAATGTAAGCTACTAGAAACTAGTCACCCAATTTTCTGTGAAAACTTAATTTACAAGAATACACTGAATACTTTATTGTCTTTATTGAGTTACTCAACCATAGAGTTTTTGTCTTTTGTCTTGTTGCTTAGCTATGTTTCTACAATGTTTTAATTAACAGTTATTACCACTCTCTGTAATTCACACAGTATTATCAAGAGGATAAATGATACTATGAAGGGAAGGAAGAAGATGTGGTGAAGCCTTATGAAGAAGGTGTAGTAACATGAAGTATACACTGGCCACTTCACAGATACGCTTCCTTCCTAACAAAATAAATTTTAAAAATCAACAAAATAAACCACAAAAACAGAACAAAAGAAACATAAAAACTATGGAAAAAATGAGATTTTTTTGCTAGACTTTACTGTTACAATAACTATTATTATTAGAATGCTATGATCCACCATCATAATTTAATTACATTTCTTTTGTTTTCCAAATTACTTGGTTTTGGTACATAATACTCCCTATTCCATATTAAATGACACAGAAAAAAAATCCAAATTGGTAATGATAAATCCATACATAGGACCATGAAGTGTCTTCTTAAACTTCTTCTTATTAAAGACATTGTGTAAAATTTCTTTTAGCTGCATCAATTTATAAAAACAATAAATTAAACTGAAATGTCTGTAATTAGAAGACTCTCAATAACAGTTTGAAAAGATATTTACAATACTTCAAATTTAGCAAAGCTGTAAAATATATGTATTGCTTAGCATTAAATAGTAGTTTTACATCAGCATGGAGTTCAGTGTTCCACACTGGCCCAGTGCTCATGAGTGCTCAGTATATGAGTGCAGAAACGGCAAAAATCAATTGTTGCATGGAGAAATATAGCCATATCATTACTTCTATTGTGAGAAGAAAAAAATGAGTAACAGAAAGCTCATGAAACAGACCAATTCCCAAACTATATGAGATAGGGTCACTAGTGAAAAGGCAAAGACATTTCCTTTCCTTTTCTGAAAAACTTAGAGGAACAACTGAGAAAACTGGCTATATTATTTCTCAATGATGGCACGATCTGCCATGTTCTGTGGATACCAAAGATCCATACTTTTGTTCCAAATGAGCAATAGTGTCTATGGAGTCCACATAGAATGTGCAACCAAAATCCTCCATTGAAGAATAGAGACCAAAAATCTACAGAGATTTTTAAATATAATAGTAAACACTTAAACCAACAATTAATTCATATCTGCTGGAACTTTTTAACACAGTTTTGGTCTAAAAGCAAAATTAAATCCCTAACTAACAGTTCAGGCAAGTAAGAGTTTGCTGAAAAAAAATTGTTGGAATAATTTAATCAATGTGCACACTATTGGTTTTTGCATTATTCACTCAGAGCTAATAGTAAAAGATATGACATGAACCCTGCATTTTGTAAAAACAAATGTGAAGATTGACTTCTATTTCAAGAGTCAACAGAAATCTGTCTGCACCAATCTTCTGTCTGAGCAGTTATGAGAAATGGAGAATAACAGTGAGGGATTACAGTCACAAAATATTTCCCCACTTGATAAGATAGGTGAATTTTCATTAGAAACATAAAGATTCAATATGAGGAAATCAAAATGAGCTCATTATTTCTGTTAGTTTGAGCATCATACTGATTATTTTATTTCTTACCATAATTGCACTCCATAAAGAAACCTTGCATCCTTGAAACATAGACTGTAATCAGATTTGAATATACATTGGAATAATTACATGCTTGGTATACCATAAATAATTATGAATCCTTACTTTAACAGTGCTATAAATTAAGGATGCTGCTTCATGTTGCTACTAGTAACCTTTTAAATGCATTGATACCATAGCAAATTAACATTTTCTTCATGCTGGGACCTTGATTAGATATAGTTTCTCCTAGTCTATCTTGATGGAGTTGTTCTACCTTGCACAGATAATTAAAACATTCATTTGCGCAAGAATTGAACTTTGGACACCCAGACATTAGGTGATATCTGTCTCCTAGCCCCCAAGACAGCCCTTATTTTTGCATTTTGATCCAATGAATAAACAACTGTCTTTATGTTTGAGGCCAAACAGAAAGATAATTTTACCCCCAAACAAAATACAAGTGTGTGATTTGGGGTATTAATTGTCTAAATGAGACATATTGATTGGGGAAGTTTGAAAACAGGATTTCTACATCTAAGGTAAGATTTCTACTATTCAGAGAATATGTTCAGAGATATTTCACATTCTTCTGTATGTTGACTAGAATTCTATTCCAGTACCAGCAATCTTTCACTGATGAAAGCCATGTCAAGTTTCTTAGAACCAGTGAGACATCACATTTTAATTTCTCCTGAACTTTTTTTCCTCTCTGCTATTTCATTTACTGTTGAACAACAACAACAACAACAAAAGTTAAAGGATAAAACCAAAAAGTTCTGGAAGGACACAAGTCTAGCAAAAACAATATGAGAGAAACATCCTCATATGTTAAAATATCTGTCTATGTTAATGTCACAAGTTGAGATTCAACCAGACTAGATACTCACTAATCAAAGAGTACCAGTTCTTTGTATCTTTGAAAAGTGTATATTGTATCATCTACTCCTTATGAAGAATGTCAACACACAAAAAAAGTAAAATGTTACCTTAGAAAACTGACTCTAGCCTGCATAAATTCGAATTCATGAATGTAAGCTAACAGCAGGAATGAAGCTACAAGAGTGAATGTTTGCAGACTACAGCTTCAGACTACTACTTCATACATTACTGTAACCTATTTCTCAACATTAAAAAAACTACCCTGCTTTGTCATAAACCCCAGATTTCTACTAGCTAGTGTAGACTCTTCATGCTTCAAATGTTGGAGTTCAAATATCTTTGAAACAAAAAAGATATCCTGCTTCAATCAATGTAAAATTTCTAATGAAATGTTGTATAGAGTATAATAAACACTGTATCACTGATTTTCAAAGTGTTTTCTGTAAGGAAGAATAGTTCAGTGGATACTAGGGAGCCAGGAGGAGTCAACATGGATTCACTGATCAGATAATCTGTCTGACCAACCTGATAGCCTTCTATGAGTGCATAACCGGCTGGCTAGATGAGGTGAGAGCAGTGGATGTCACCTACCTTGACTTCAGAAATGCTTTTGACACTGTCTCCCATAAAATCCTCATCAGAAAGCTCAGGCAGTGTAGCTTGGATGAGTGGACAGTGAGGTGGATCAAGAGCTGGCTGAATGACAGAGCCCAGAGGGTGGTGATCAATGGCACAGAATTGAGTTGGAGGCCTGTGGCCAGTGGAGTTCCACAGGGACCAGTTCTAGGGCCAGTCTTGTTTAATATCTTAATCAATGACCTGCATGAGGACAGCAATTTGTGGATGACACCAAACTGGGAGGACTGACTGATTCCCCAGAAGTCTGTGCTGCCATTCAGCAGGATCTCAACTGGCTTGAGAGCTGGGCAGAGAGGAATCTAATTAGATTCAACAAGGATAAGTGCAGAAACTTAGGCAGAAACAACCTCATATACCAGTACAGGCTGGAGATCGACCTGCTGAAGAGAAGCTCTGCAGAGAGAGACCTGGGAGTGCTGGTTGATAATAAACTGAACATGAGCCAGCAATGTGTCCTAGTGGGTAAGAAGGCCAATGGCATCCTGGAATGCATCAACAGTGTGTCCAGCAGGTCAAGGGAGGTTTTGCTCCCCCTCTCCTCTGCCCTGGTGAGGCCTCATACGGAGTACTGTGTCCAGTTCTGAGATCCCCAGATCAAGAGAGACAGAGTCCAAGGTAGGGCCATCAAGATGATCAGGGGACTGGAACATCTTCCATATGAGGAAAGGTTGCAGGAACTGGGGCTCTTTTGTCTAGAAAAGAAAAGATTGAGGGTGAATCTCATTAATATTTACAAATATCTAAATGGTGGTTGTCAGGAGATTGAGGCATCCTTTTTTCCAATGGTAAGTAGCAACAGGACAAGGGGTAATGGGATGAAGCTGGAACACGAAAAGTTTCATTTAAACATAAGAAAAAACTATTTCACTGTGAGGGAGACAGAACACTGGAACAAACTGTTCAGCAGAGGCTGTGGAGTATCCTCTGAAGGCCTTCAAAACCCATCTGGTTACGTTTGTGTGAACTGATCTAGATCGATCTGCTTCTGCAGTGGGGTTGGACAAATTGATCTCTAAAAGTCCTTTCCAATCCCTACCATTCTGTGATTCTATGATACTGAGTATATACCTGCCAGAAAAAAAACACAAGGTCTTTTGTTGAAGACAAGATATCTGACTAAACAAAGACCTTAGTTTTGCAACAAATTGTTCTCTGTCACATCTTGAAAGCTACACAGATGTGTTCCATATTTTATTTTATATGACAGTCATTTGTTCAGAACATTTAGTTCTGTATATTCTAAATACTACATACTAGCAGAGTAAGATATTGATTCATTTTTAAAGGCAAAAAAGCTGAATATGTACTTAAAATGGACTCAGGAGATGTTATGAATACTAAGTCACGTTATAAAAAACAAAAGAGAAGGAAAATCTCTCAGCTGAGCAGAGACTTTTGCTGCCAGATTTCTACTGAAAATTCCAGTTATTCTCTTCTTTCTACATTTCTGAAATGCCTCACATTCCAAAGGATACAGATAAAAACATTTGAACAACATAACAGAAGCATTTAATAGGATTTGGAGATGGAAGCATGAAACTGAAGAACTGCCTCTCCACTTAAAATTCCCTCATGCTCTAAATAAATTATAAAGAACATTTAGTACTCCCTCAAAATAATTTAGATTTTCATAAACCACATTTTTTTAACAGTTAGTTTCCTTCTACATGATATAGAGCATGTATAAATAACCTTAATATTAAAAGGAGTGATGATCAGTGTAAACCAAGATATTAGTTTTCTCAACAGTAAATTCACTTTCACAACTTTCCCTAGTCTAGCAATGAAAACCCAGGCCACATAAAATCATTAGTTACTTGAGGAAATGTGGGAATATGGAATTAGGAATGTTTCTGACAGCTTTATTTGCAAAAAGGTGTTCAATAAAAGTGAAGTTTGGAGCACATCTAGGTAAAGACTAATACTCAAGAAGTTAATAAAAAAGTCTTCTTGATGCTATTTTTAGGGAGGTTTCACACACTTTGTTTCTTTATCTTGCATATAAATCTTTGAAATATTTAAGCAAAACACTTCAATCCTCATCTCTCCCCTCTATTTCTTTCAGCAGCTTTAAGAACATGTCAAACGGATTTCTCTTTCCTCCCTCCTCTTAAATTCTGTAGTTTGTTGTTGAAGTTACATCTATAGACAACCAATGTGCACATTTTGGGATTTTTTTTTTTTTTTTTTTTTTGTTGTTTTAAGCAATTCAGATTAGTATTCTTCATCTCACTGTTTGGAGCCTTCTAAGGACAAACATACTATAAAATGTTCTCATAAATCAAATCTAAGTGCATTATAGAGGTAACAGTGATAGCAAAAATGTCATACTTCGACACTGAGTTAGTGGTCACTGACCCATTTTCATACTAAAGTGATAAAATCTGTGTGATAAAACACATAACAAATGTAACATTTTTCCTACGAAGGACCCGGGGACATTTAGATTAAATTTGTATCACCAGTTCATTCCGAATAATTTGGAAAAACAATGAAGAAACAGATTAAAAGTAAACATATTTACTTCTCCTTTATAACCTGGATACTAAATTCAAATGAGATGGAAAGAATTTAACAGAGTAAAACTAATTACTATCCTTTTTTTTTCTTGTTTGTCAAGAAAAGTACATAGAGAAAATACTAACATTCAAAACAGAAAGTCTTAAAAGTATACCAATAATTAAGCTTACCAAGAACAGTCAGTACCACTGAACTTCAGTTGCAGGCATTTCCCAGGTAATTTAGATGTGACAGAAAATTTTAATTTAGCATGACACAAGAGAGTGAAAAGAGAGAAAATAAAATCACTATTTTAAAGTAATCTCAAAAATTAACTTCACAATGTACTGTAATGTTCATCACTATCCAATTATGTGGTTTATATGTTTCATTTACTGGAATGATAGTAACTACATTGTTGACCCCATGAGGCTTTGGAAAGTATCAATACTCTTGAGAAGAAATAATTAAAGGGCACACTTAATGCTAATTTTTAAAATCCATAGTAAATTATAGTACACACACACAAAGACAAGAAAATATATCTCAGACAGCTCTCAGACATCTAATTGGTTGCAAATGGTGGTTTATAGCTAATAGGGTGACAACTGTAACTGGAAGAGTGAAAATGCATAATTGCGTTCTACTGGTCGTATGAATTATTTCTCTACATTTTTCTTCAAAGACATTTTATAAAAGATTTATGCTTTTCAACTGAACATCTTTTCACTGTTTCTGGGACAAATAGCTGGGGCATCATTCATTTCGATCTAGATCCATCCATATAAATCCAAGACTAAGTCTAATTTATACATCTTCTACAAATAATTTTGAATTTTTGATTACTTTTTCACTTGTAAAAGCATGAAATAAGTGGTATTACACGTGTATACATGTATATAGTATACACAAATTGCATTTTATCTGTATGTCTGTGCACACAAAAGTGTAGACACATTCATATTCTTAAATTTTGGAGCTAGAGTGTTCATCTGAGGCTTATAGAAGAAAACTAGTTTATAAATAAAGATGGAAATATTTACATCATTACTGTTACAGACACAAACTGGACAGTGATAGCTTTCAAACCATTTTTCACAGAAAATAGTAAGGCAGAAGATTTTCTTTCCTTATAAGCAATCTGCAGGTTGTTGATGAAAATTTAGTGTTAAAAACGCATATGTATAAAGGAATTCTACAGTTTCTGTGTTTTACCTACTGCATTATTTCACTCTGCTTCAGAGTGATTTCACAGTTCTGCTTACAACGTTATTATGCATAACATACTTTTCATCAGGGTTTTCATAATGTCTCTCTATACTAGATAAACAAAGCTAAATAAAGAATCATTTGTTCTGATTTGGATTTGTTGTTGTTGTTGTTTTTTGTGGGTTTTTTTAATAGAACCTTCAAAGTTGCTGTGAGGACATAAGGAATTGCATTATAGCAAAGAAATATATGAACTCAGATTTTTTTTTTTTTAATATCGAACAAATTTAAGCTTTCCATTCCTATGTCCATCTATGAAAAATAACCTCAAAGTTGATTCAAGCTTCAACTAGACTATGCTACAGTCAAACCCTGTGCTATGCTCTTTTACTGTGGGCTTGATCAAAGCTTTTTCTCCTGTTGTTAATAGTAAACATTCTGTCTCTCATTTCTCAAAAGCAAGAGCATCTGCAGTTTACTGCAGAGCTGAATCCTTCTCATGCATTTTGCAGTTAAGGTGTTTCAGCCATCAAAATATGGCTGAAAGGACAGTGGCCTCAGTACAAAAAAAGCCCTACTGGATTGAAATATCTTTGTTCTGACAATAAATAGGCTGTATTTAAATTTTCAAATTACCACAAGGAAAGTTTATGACAAAGTTGGAATTGCTTTTTATTTGTGGAGTACAAACAACAGATCTTTAAGATAATAATCAATGAAATACATAGTTTTCCACTTTGGTGAGATGTGGATAAGAAAGGTAGAAAATCTTATTTAGATTGCATATGCAAGTGCTTCATTGACACTATAAAATTTTATTTTTATTGTAAAGTATATACTAGCACCTAATTTACCCACCAGCTCCACCGTCTTATTGAGGTTGCCTGTCTCTGCATCCCCTGCTAGATTTGGATCTAATAAACTCTGTGGTATCAGAGTGGTAGTTTCCCTTTCTTCCTCCCTCAACCTCATCATTAGAGACTCTGGAAAAAGGTAAAGGTCCTGAGTCTTAATCAGGAGAGAAGTATTTCATTAACAAATGAAAACAGATATTTCATTTTTGGATATAAAATTCTCTACAGTTTTTTATTTCTACGTAAATTTTGTATAGTTGCTGGTACAATGTCAGTGTAATGGCAAAGAATACATTCTCAATATTTTGAAAGGTGAGGTAGCTTCTTACTCAGACTTTCATGCACAAAGCACCAGATTCACTACTGCTGTTTGACTGTCCCAGTGAAAGGTAACTAATTAAGGAAATGCTAAATTTAAAATATCTATTATATAACACCAAATTTAAAGTATGCTGCAAGAAACATGTGCTTTGTTATGTATACAGCAGTATTCTTGAAAACAATTGGTCTTAAAATGCCAGTGTATCTCTTTCTATTAACGGCACAAGAAATTAAAATTCATTAGCCTGATTTGGGTTTTGTTATTAGCTTGAATAAAGTTAATAGTGGGCCTTTAGAAGAAAAAAACATGCTCACTGCAACAGTCTTTGGGGATTGCAAGGAAAATTCTACCTGATCTTACCTGTCTGTATTATTTTCTAAATAGTACTGTGTTTGTTTTTCTTGTCAGTTATCACAAAAACTCAAGGAAGTTGTACATCACACAAATGTATTAAATTGATAAACAAGAATGTTAATTGCATTAATACATTAAATCCATAGAAAGCTACTGAATTAATTTTGTATTTAAATGCAGTGACATTGATATTGTTTTATGACAACATGTACCTGCCACCTAAAAATAAAATACAAGCTGAATACAATAAAGCACCTCAAAAAGCATATAGTAACTTAGTGCAGAGACGTGAAAAAGCCTGCATTTACAAAAAAAGGACCAGCTTCTTCATCACTAACTGAAAACTTCATAATTCTAGAAAGCTCTACAGAATTATTGAGTCTTTCTATAGTCTTTACAAGAACGCATCAGCCTAAAGCATACTTCAGAGTGTGGGGAGATAAGCCAAAGAAAACATTACATAGTAACAGAGAGCCAATATTTTAATAAAAGCTGTCAAGAAGTAAAATACTGTAGTGAAAAGATTAAACCATTTTACATGAGAACATTAACAAGAGAAATACTGCTGTCTAAATTTTTTTGAGGAAAAGAGGAAATAGAAATATTCTGAACAGGTAATAAAATCTATATACAAAAAAATTATCTATTTCCAGATCTGTTTATTTATGCAGTTATAAAATTCCCATAAGTATGTGTTGATTTGTTTTCAGCTTCCAGACAAAATAACCACTGCCTTTTTCCTCAATAATCCTTCCATTGTGCCAAGGGGGATAAATTTTAGGGGTTATAAATTTTAAGGGGTTTTTTTCCCTACATGGAATACATTTTTCATAGCTAAGAAAAATCTTTCCTAAAATAATATGGATTCCACTAACTCAAAAAAATCTGTGTTGACTTGGATTTGAGTTTATTTGAAGTAAAGATATGAGAGCTTAGCATTTGATAAAAATAATCTTCTGGTTCTAGTTAAAAGGACAGTGAAATATCACATTTTGTTTTGACTCAGAAAATGCGTCAGCATCTGAGATACCTCTTGATAAGGTTCTTGACAAACTGAAGCTCTAGACCTTTGACTGAGGTTACCCAAGGCAGCATAAGGAACCAGGAGAGCAGCTGCAACACTCATGTCTACCGTTCTCACTTTATCAGTTCAAGCTATATTTGTCCATTTTATTGAACAGTTTTTCTGCTCTACAAGGCTGTAGCCAACTGCCAAAGTCTGGCATGAAGATGATAAAAATCACAAAGGTCAAATACAAGAAGAAAAATATTTCTCCTCACTAGGCCAAGAATGTGAAAAAAAAAGAAATCTTCACAATCTTCACAAAGACTTTCACCTCTCCTGTAGTAGAGGTGAACACTGGTGTCAAAGAATCATCAGTGTTCCTACAACCATTACTAATACCCTCTCCATTCACAGGTATGTACTAAAAGAAATATTGCAGAATCCAATGAAGTCATTAAAGTGTACAAACACTGAGAGATAAAGGAAAACAATGTCCCATATTCTGAAAGTAATTCTATACTTCCATATTTCAAATATGTTGCTACAGATATTTAAACAAAAAGTTGCTACATAATGACTGAAGAAAAATATTGAGAAGAGTAGTAAAATGTTTTACATTAAACAGTATTAGAGACATTCAAGATTCCAGCTGTGTTCTGCAATCAGAATGGAATAACCAACTTGGGCTTAGTTTAAGTGTCAAAATTAGAATAAGTACCACTATATCATAATTTATAGTTTGTGAAAAGGGATTATAA
Source organism: Colius striatus (assembly GCF_028858725.1). Taxonomy (NCBI): domain Eukaryota; kingdom Metazoa; phylum Chordata; class Aves; order Coliiformes; family Coliidae; genus Colius; species Colius striatus. The sequence goes on from NC_084790.1 coordinate 20,596,777, forward strand.
AAATATAAAATCAACTGCAGATATGCAGATATACCCTTGCAAGATGCAGAAGCTTCATCTAGCTTTTTTTTTTTAATATCATTCATGAAGCACTGCTTAGATCAGGTGATGAAGCATTAACATGGATATCCACTTTCACAGAGTTTTGTAAAGTAAAATAGAATATCATTTGAGTATAATTATTTCTCATCTTCCAAGTAAGTTTTGAGTTTGTTTGTTTGAGCTTTTTTCCAGTGGAGATATTTACTTCCTTTTTGAAATAATGGAAAGTTTTCAGGTCTTATTCAGAAAAGTATCTGAACACTAATGTTCACTGTACACTGGGTTACACTGATTTGTGATAAATTGATTTCCCTCCTTCAAATTGCCCATGGAAAATTATATTTCTATCACTTATATATGAAAAGTCTCCAAATTATGTGTCATCATGTTGTTAAGTGTTGTGTAATATGACATTTGACTTGGGTTTGTGAAGCATTGTTATCTTCAGAATTTGAAAAAAATTCCACCTTTTCTACATTTTAAAAAATCATATAACAATTGCAGAAGCAACAAATCATGTAAGACACTTATGCTCTATAAAATTTAATGGCTTGTATAAGCACACATCCTGTTAAAGTCTCTGACATAATATTCCTTACTGCCAAATGTAGTGAATAACTTTCTTTGAAAATCAAAAGGAAAATTTGAGATACAGAAACAAAACTACTGATGAGCAAAATTTAAAAAATTCACATTCTTTTGATTGTAAGACTTAATGTCACCTTAACTAGGGTACTTAAGTAGTTGAGGTTTTTTTTTTTTTTTAATGTAACAATATAATTTGCAAAGAGTAGAATCCCATAGAAAAGATATAACTCCAGTCCTTACTAATTCTCACTTTAATGCATTTCCTTTCTTTTGTATATATTTCATAGGAGCTGAAGACTTGTAAACTGGAAAATTAGTCAAATGTTTGAGGTTTCTATCTTAACCTTTTGTGATTTCTTCATTTTTAGTTAAATTTTTGTTTTCACTTAATTATACTATTTAACAAGTGACTCTCGAAGATAAAAATTTATATGCTTAAGCTATATATAGACCTTTTTAGTCTTCTTACTCAAGCATGCATCTTGAAATACTCTCTCCAGCCTCCTTGCCCATTCTTTGTTAATCTAAGATCATCAACGTAAAAATTTTCTGACACTGAGGAGCCGAGAACTAGAATGTAAATCCAGAAATCAAGAATTACAGCATTTCACGTGTCTCCAGATTTATGTTATGCTTTTTGAGCTGTGTGAAGCCAACATTTGCATATTTCAGGAAGCTTCATCTCACTGCAAGCTGATGACTGAGCTGTTATTCACCTTCACTTTATGTCACTCAATAATGTTTGTTTTCTGCTGCTTAAATGTATATTTCAGATTATTTTCACAGATTTCAATCGCTGATTTAAGATACATTAGGTAATTTTTTCCCCAAGATAACCCCGTTTTCAGTCCCCCACAGTACTTCTGTTTAAACAAGAGAACTCATGCTATATCTATGGAATTCAGTAGAAATGTTCCTTTTTGACAATAATCTACCTTTCCATGTGTTACTTCTCTTCTTTGATGTTTTACAATTTAAAGAAGTTGAGAATGATCCCCACTAGCACTGAATATTGCAATATAGATATATGGGTTTTGCAAGACAAGGAACTTTGGGGAAAAAAGAAAAAATCTGGAGGATTCAAAGACTTCTGCAACTAGAGGGTAGATGTAAGCCACAGGCCATTTCTATGCTTCATTCCCTTTTATCTCCACAGTCTTCTGACAGATACAAACTGAAAAAATTCCACAATCTCCCTGTCTTTCTGAGTTGGCTTTTTTCCCTATTTACATATAGTATTATATCCTTTCATTTTTTCTTTTCTTTTTTTTTTTTTGGTCAATTTTATAGCCATGCAGAGTTAAAAGAAGAATGTGACACTGACATGTTTAATTGTAAAACTGTGTCTCTTCTGGAAGCATCTCATGAGGACATAAAAATATAATTAATTCTTTCCAGAAAAAAACACATCCATTTTACAGCAAATACAGTGCAGCTCTTTCTCAGTACTTCTGCAATAAGTCTTACTTTTTCAGATGATCCGTATTGTTATTTTCTCAGTTAACAAATAAAATCTATACATACTGTGGATTTGATGCCAGTAGAAGATGTTACACCTTCCTCTGACAAATGGTCCCACACAGAGAACTGGAAGTGGATGAGTATACATACCCTTCACATGCCATGTGAAGAAAATCATAGAAACATAAAATCATAGAATGCTAGGGGAAGGAAGAGACTTTTAGAGATCATCTAGTCCAACTCTCCTACCTAAACAGGTCCACCTAGATCAGGTTGCACAGGAACGCATCCAGGTGGGTCTTGAAGACCTCCAAGGAAGGAGACTCCACAACCAACCTTGGAAGCCTGTGCCAAGTAAGGCTCTGTCACCCTCACACTAAAATAGTTTTTTTCTTATGTTTAAATGGAACTTTGTGTTCCAGCTTCATACCGTTACCCCTTGTCCTGTTGCTAGATACCATTGAAAAAAAGGGATGTCCCAACCTCCTGACACCTAAACATACATTTGTACAGAAGGACTATATCAAAATCTTGAACACTAGCTATCCTCTATGTAGGAACTACAATGATTCTGAATGAGACATGAGTTGCTTCATGTATTTGATCATAACAGATAGTGCCAAAGGAATTTTGCTACTTCAGTCCATTTTCCTTCCTGTGACAGTTACATTACTAAGAGTCCTTTAGAATTCTTTTGAGTTTGGCAGAGTAATATCCTCAAAAACCTTGTTGTACTTAGGAGAGAAGACAAGATATTTTGACATCAGGAAGAAAGAATTGGTGTGGTAAAACTCAAAAAATCAGAAAATTTAAGCTGTAAGGGATATTTTTTTGGTGTGTTGAGATCAAAGATGTGTTTATGTCCAAAGGTATTGTATGTGATCTCTACAGAAAGATATTATTGCAGAATTTATGAGCTTTACAAAATATAAGCAGTTAATTTTCCTTTATAGTAACCAATATTGCCAAAATAGTAAATCTTGATGTATTTATGGATTCTGAATAACCCAACCTGAGTTGAGACATTTAGCCAAGCAAAACATAGGAAATACAGTGTTTAAAGATGATCTTCAAAACTGGAACAATGTGATTTAAGACCGTGTCTAATGATCAAGAAAATAATATTAATTCATATTGCCATGGGAATTTCAGGGGAACTGCTCCTAATCCATTATAAGAAAAGGGAAGGGCTGAGGGTAACATAGTAAGAAGTCTTGCTGCAAAATCTAAAATTTTATCTGTAAACTCAGTTGTGTCTTAGGCATTCTAGAAAAAGGTTAACAAACAATGACAAAAAGACTGTTGATAAGTTTAATTTAGGGTTCTCATTTTGAAATGTGAAATTTCTTCTTACAGGAAGAAAGTCGCTTTGACAGTGACAAGTCAATGTTTTTCCAATAAACAGCAGATACTTCAGATGCATCTGATTTCCTTTCCTACCTGACTGAGCAAACTTCACAATTTCATACTGGAGTATTCTTAAACACAGATACTGCTGTTTTAGGGTCCATCTAGTTAGACTGCTGTCATAATTAATTTTACTGTGATTCTAAACATACAGTGTGCATATATATACATACAAAAATCTCTTCAATAACTTAAGTATCACATTTTTTCATGAACAATCACTTTAATATCGTACTAATAATTCTGGAGCAGAATTAAATGTGATGTAAAAGTATTTGTCCCCTGTAGGTTGCATGGTATTAATATATATAAAATACCTGCAGAGTAGGACAAATTAAACTTTAAGGTTTTAGCTCTTATCTATAACAGATATCTGAGCAATTTAATTTTACTACTTATTTCAGAGTTTCTTTATGTTTCCTTATTAAAAATGTGATGATTATTGAACTCTTGAAAGAAAAAAAGTAAAATGCAGTCAGAAGGATGCTATTAAAACGTGTCTATGAAGATGCAAGTATTACTTCTTCACTGTTCTATCTTAATTCTGTGAAATTCTATGAAAGGTGACTTTGAACCCAACATTTTTCTGCTCGCTAACCCACTTACCTTTATCCTACAACTGCATTATTAACACCATTTTTTTTGAAACAAATACTGATGTTTTTGCATGGGATGAGCTGATGTTTAAATGTATAAGCATAACAAGAAAGAGGGCAGGCAGAATGCTTTCATTCTTTAGAAAGAAATAAAAAAAATATGTTAGAGGAAAAATAAGATTTTTTTTCAAAGTATATCTTCCATATCACATTAATTCCATTGGAAAAGATAAAGGAATAAAGACCTTTACCTTTCATTTGAATCTTCTCACTATAAGTTCTTGTAGTTAATATAAGTAGTTTCAGGATACTGCCAAACTGTTTCTTTTCCAGAATTTTCCATGAATCCAAACAGACTGCTTGGGTTTATCATGGGCGAAAAAAACAGAGACAGATACAAACCAGATACAGTTCAGGTAAAATTCAAATATTTTCTGGGGAGTGTTTTGCATCATCACCATAAAATAAATAACAGCAATTGAAGGTATGACTTTTACACCTACACTTATACTGTATAAGTGGGGAACAAATATGTTGCATTTCTTTCCTTCATTTAGCTGCATCTCTCTTTACCTTGTGTGAATTACACATCTCCAATATTGGTCTTTCACAATGCTCTATAATATTATTGTGCATCTAGCTGATTGTTAAAATAACCATTAATCTTCAACATCTTCTGGTTTTTTTTTTTTTTTAATTGATTACTGAAGTATAGTTAATGATAGGGATCAGACACTACTTTTTTCCTTCTACCACATTCAGTACCACAGCTGTATTATATTGTTGTCGTGGTTTTGCCCAGCCGGGAACAAAGAGCCACGAGGGTGCTCGCTCACTCCTCCCCTCCCGGTGGAGTGGGAAGTGAACCAGAGAAAAAGGGGAAAAACCCGCGTAGGTTGAAATAAGAGCGGTTTAATAGAACAACAATAAGAAGAAACAGGTTCAGGGGGGAAAAGGAACAGTTTTAACAGTAAACGAGGAGATATACAAAAGGAATGGCGCGTGCCGCGGCTGCTCACCACTCGGGACCCGGCGCGACCCCCTCTCCGACCGGCAGCCCCCCTGTGTTCCCGAAGCCCCTCCCCCGACCAGCTCCCTGCCTCTAGGTACTAGGCATGATGTCAGTGTGGTATCGAATACCTGTTGGCCAGCCCAGGTCAGCTGCCCATGCTGTGCCCTTTCCTACTTCCTCATCAAAGTTAACTCTATCCTAGCCCAAACCAGGACAATTGTTAAAAAACGTTCATTATCATTTTATTACAGTGTTAAAAAGCTATTTTAAAATCAGTATTTGAGTCATTTTAATAAAATATGGAGGAGCAACTTAAACTTACCCAGTTATATTTTATGTCAGAGACAAAATAAGGATAATTTCTAAAGAAATTGTCTTGTTAAAAAAAAAAAAAAAAAAAAAAACAAAAACCACTTAATTAGATTAAATCCATCAACCTGAAGAACCAGAACTGGCACCTATTTCATACCAGTGTCAAAAGAAAGGCTACTTTAAAACTTTTCTTTTATAAAAAAGAAAATTGGCAAAATAAGATCAACCAGAAGTGTTACTGATAACTATGAAATCCCTCTAGAAACATTTATAGATAGAAAATTCCAAATCTTCTATAGTTTTAGGTCAGTGGGACCTGTAGCACAGCATGAATGTCTCAGGAGTGGGAGGTGAAACCTATGGAGAGTGTATTGGTAGGTCGGGTACACTCTTATTCACAAGAATAGGCAAGTTAAAGAGACTGTTCTGCTGCTTTGTAAATTCACAGAGCAATAAACAGCATACTTCTTTAGTGAATAGACTGATTATTTCTGCCTCAACAGTCTCTTCTGGCAACAATTTCAAGAAGCTATTTTCCATTATTATAGAAAAAGCATTTTCCTGATCTTTTTTATACAGATTTCTTACTAACGTCGCCTTAGTTCTAGTACTGTGAAGTCTGATGTATAAACAATTCTGTGTTAATCTTCATGGTGTTTTAAATGTTTGATCAGATTTCATTCTTGATGACCTTCTTGTCTACAAACTGAAGAGTACCAGCCATTTCAGTTATTTTTCTTAGACAATGCAGTCAATATTTGCTATTTTGAGATTTGTTAGTCAATTCTTAATCCAGTTTACAACTGCTTTAACTGGTGCACCTTTCTGAAAATAAGGCACTGCCCAGCAATAAATTCAAAATTTTGTAAAAAATTCAACTATGTTACATATTTCTAATTATAAACCACTTCCATACTTACATATGAAATAACTGGAAATTTTAATGGAATTAATCTCCTTCAACAAGAACTGTTTTCCAAAAAATATTGGTTGGCAATATTTCTCTTCCTTTATTTCTTCACTGATCTAATTCTCTACCCATTTTAATGTTTCCCATTATCTCAAGATGTGCAAGAACTGGTAGTAGCTCCTGGCTGTTTGGTATTTAAGCTATTTTTTGTTTTGTTTTGTTATTAATTTAAATTCCTTCAACAAAATCAGAATGGTAGAATAAGAGAGCTGTAGTTCATACATGTTGATGGCTAACAGGTGAATGTGACTTTGTTTTTCCTTAATTTACTGTTTATAAACTTGGGAAATTACTGCAAACATTAGCCTAATAGTCTTGAGATATGAAATGAAGGAAATGAACCTTTCTCCTTGAAAGAGTACAGCCAGGATGCTTACCCAACCTCAGGCATCCTGGTTATATCTGGAGGAAAGCCACAAGGTGTCCCTAGGCCAGAGAGCCTCAGCACACTTGGGCAAACCTCTATATCTACTATCTGGACTGTGGGATATATGGGAGAAAACATCTGCCTTCAAGCAAAAATACAGTCACTAATGAAGCATCAATGCCAGCCATATTCGCATATCTCTCTAGCTATGTTGCTAGTGGGCTGGTTAAATGCTTCCTGATGGACACCTCAGGAATCAAGCTTCAAAATGTTACTTTCTACCACAACTCTCAAATTTACTAGTAGCCTAAATAATCCCTACGGCAGAACTGAATCTGTTAGTTGGAAATTGTGAAAAAAAAGTTATTATTTTTTGTCTATTTTGCTATTTCCTCCATGTCTTTGCTTTGAATCACTGGAAATATTAAGCATTTCTTCTCTTTGAAGTTTGAATGGCACAATCTGTGTTTCTTCTCTTAATCCATACTACAGCATCAGACTTTAATTATAGGAAATGCAACCATTATGTACATGATTTTTTCCTCTTTAACCCTTGTCTAAGGTTACAATTCAAAATGAAGTAAGGATATAGTTTTATTACAAAACTATATTAAATGGATTCAAAGTATGAAAATTGGGAAGGTTGACTTAAAACACACTAAAATCAAGGGAAGTGATTTTCCTTTTTATTGTGTTGTTAAGACAAAGCCACATAAATCTGAGTTTTGAATACCTACAAAAGTGAGTTGAAAAGGAGGCAGTTTAACTAATTAACATATTATCTATTAATCAATTACTATAAATATTCATTTAAAAATCTTTTTTATTTAATACATTTAAAGTACTAGAAAAGTGCTTGATTACATTAACTCTAAAGTAAATCTCTAAAATAGACAATACACACAGTATTAAGAAGCAGAGCTCTTGTGACTAAAGCAAGATCAAATTTATATCCACAGCACATCAAAATAGATGGTTCATACTCAGCTTTTGTTTTGATTTTCTTCATTAATAAATACTTTTTGGAAAGTATATTTTTCCATATTTAATTGCTGTTCAATATTTTTCTATAGGTGATCCTTCTGCCACACCAGTAACTTGCTATTATACAACTGTAATAAGTTTTTTGTTTGGACTGACTTAAATATAGATCTCATATTTTTTCTTAATCAGAGTGATATCTTCTATGAAGTGCTAATCTTTGCCGTTACTACAAATATATGCAGTGCATAAGCACAACTCAAAAATTGAACAGAGGATGCTGAGTTTTGTGCACCTGCTATATATTCAGAGCTAAAAGGTTCAAAGACCTCAAGCAGAAGAGAAGCTTCTGTGAGTAGGTACTTCTAGGAGAAGATAAGAGCAGAAGAAAAAGCTCAATAAGCATTGTACATCTCATCTAGTAAGTTTTTAAACAGACAAGATCCTGATAAATCGCTGAAAAGCACAGTATGGCAGATATATGAAATGCAAAGAAAAACAGGCATCTAAAGAGACAGCTAAAACTACAGTCTGTGAAATGCATAGGTTGTTGTGCATAACTAGATTTAACTTCAGCCAAGAAAATGAAAAAACCCAATGGTGAGAAGAAAAGTATGAAGTTAAAATGTAAATGTGATTTTGTTCTTTAAATGTGCTATCTGTCTTTGTCTTCATTTCATAAATGCAGCTGGTACAAGATGAGAATGAAAAACATGGGAAGCACAAACTCTCTTTTCATATCAAAGTCAAATCTCCATAGTCCTGCTAGTTGTAGCTGTCCTGTGAGCAAGAGGAGTCCATTTGAGAAAGAGACACTGGAAGCATGACAAATACTGAAATACCACCTTAAGGCTCTGAATTTAGCTCTAAACACACCTATTATAGGTGTATCAAACAATGTAACTAAAATGTACTCTCAAGAGCTCAGTTTTCCACATGTTTAATTTGTTTAATTGAATTTCAGGAAAATGTTCATGTGAACACACAGGTGAAGAATCAACTGACTTGGAGGAAATATGTATGTTTCAATACTTATAAGTGATATCTAATCTTCCTTAGTTTAGTCTGAAAGATACACTAAGGTGTTGAGTAACTCTTGCAAAATTAGTTTGCAACTAGTGAATATATATTTTTGTAAAAGTTATGTAATGTGTTAACCTCTCGAAATATCATATATGTGAATGTACTTGCATATGTATTTATTTATAGTATGTACTTGAATATCAACTTAGTGGAACAAGTTTTGTGATTTAAATAGATTTTAAATTAACATCTATAATATTTAAAACCAAATCTAATCAACTAGACATGATGGTACAGATTTATTGACCTAGATCTTAATTTCCAATACTACTTATCAGGAAGTCGAATGGGGAAAAAAAAAAAAGTGTACTTCAGTGTGAAATGCCACATTTTTAACATAAATCACTTGGGAAACAGGGGCATACAGGTACAGAAGTTTCCTGTAGACATTTTTTCCCTGGTACATGCATGCAATTCCTATTGACATTGACAAAGAAGAGAATTTAATCTACCATGTACAGTATAATGCATTAAGAAATCATCACTGTAAATTAAATCACATATGTCTATTTAGCTGTGACAGTTTAGAGAGAGACTATGTTCTATTTCAGCATCTCTGGAGAGGGAAGCCACGTGTCCTATCTTTGCAAACTAATCTGAACACAGACAGTGTGACAACATTGGCAGCAGTAGTCTTTGTATTCCTTTTCAAATTATCATCTCCCGAATAAATTTTTAAAAGCCTTATCTGTTCTGAGAACAGAGTGAAAAAAGAAGAGAAGGTTCTTTTTTCAATTCTATCTGACTTGGGAATTTTTAGTAATTTTGAAAGTGCCTAAAGACAGTAACACCTGTACAGCTACTGTTAATCAGTACCATTCTAGCAGACACTCATTCTGCTCTTCAGTGATGGTAAATCAGAATAGAATTAGACTTTTACTCTTAATTTCTGTAAGCTTTACTAAATTGACAGAAAATTACTTTGTTAAATAAAATTATATTACTTCGCATTGATTTTTTTTTTCCCTACAATATTTGTATAGTGAAGTAGAATATACCTACAACATCAGATACTGGACAAACATAGTAATCACTGAGCTGGTACATGTAATCAAAATTAATACCCAGACAAAATTGGTAATTCCTAGAATTAGGAGCCCAAGCTCTTTGCAAAGATTTTAAAATATTTTTTAATATAATATAAGTATTCAGATTTTATATTTAACTTGAATGACAGCACAATCTGTAGCATGGTACTGCATAGCTCAGTGCAGGAGTACAGATTTGGGACAGATTTAAACGTAAGAGTGTGAATTTCTTTTTCAACAGTAAGCTACTATAAGACAATAAGAGGAAGAACATTATTATAGTCTAATCTCACTCTTCCCCAATAGATGATGATTTGAAAGAAAGTTAAGAATCTAGCAAGGTTAATTTTAGAAGCTGCAAAGTATTTTTTCAATCTATTAGCAAAATGATGGTCAACTAAAAAAGGCAATATAAAAGCAATTTTACACAAACAATTAAAAAAATAAGGAAGTAGAAGGAGGAAAGAAAATTGTTTTTTTGTTATTGGTTGGACAATTGATTTTGTTATTAGTGGCTGGACAAAAGTAGGGCTCTGTGGATAGCTCAAAGTCTGTTTTGATTTTTGTGTGTTTCTTAAATTCCCCCTCCAGATGGGAAGATGGAAAGAGAATACAGGGAAGAGAAGGCAGAGTTCACAACTAAGATGATATCCAGGATGATTAAACGTTTATAAGGCATCCCATCATAAGCATGGCATCAGTAAATAGCTGTCAATGAGAAATTTTATGCAATAAGGCATTCTGATGGTGAACAACAATCGAAAGAGCTGTCTGGAATACCATTAGGAGTGAGAACCCTGAGAGAAATTCAAGATTTGTAGGAGCATATGCCCTGAGAAGTTGTCAGTATGAGAAATAAGATGAATAACTCTATATGTTCACTGTTGTGGTTTAAACCCAGTTGGCAATGAAGAATCACTCAGCTGTTTGCTCACCCCCCACAGGCTCCTCCACCTTGTGTAAAATGGCAGAGGCCCCAGTGAGATGGGAGGAGAAATGATAAGCAGGGCCTTATGAATCAAAAAAAGGACAAGGAGGGCTAGCTACCAATTATGGTTCCTGGCAAAATAGATTTGATAACTTAACTTAGGGAGGAAAATAAGATCACCAACAACTAGAAACAGAACAGTCAGAAAGCCAAAACAGAGCAAGATGATGAGAAAAAAACATAACCAGCACTTTAAGATCTCCTTACCCCACCTGGCCCTTCTTCCCAGCTCAGCTCCCTGCTCCAATTATCTCTTTACCCATCAGCAGTGCAGGGGCGCAGGGAATGGCGGTTGCAGTTAGTCTTTCACAGATGGTCTCTGCCACTTCTTTTTTTTATTAAGGAAGAGGATTTTTCACATTCTTCACCTGGTTCAACATAGAGTCACTCTCACTGGATACAGTTCCTAATAAACCTCTCCAGCATGAGTCCTTCTCAAGGGCTGTAGCTCCTTATAAACTCAGTGTAGGTCTTTTCCACGGCCAGCTGGACTCCAGGCACACTCTGCTCCAGCTCTGCCCTCTCACAAATTCATGGCCTCCTGCAAGTACAGTGACTCCTGGCTTATGGCACTATATGAGCTGCTGGCAGATCTCACTTCCACTGTTGTCCTCTGCAGAAAATAGGCTGACAGCTGCTATCTCAGCCCAGGATGCAGGAGGGTATCTGCTACAGCACACCTCCTTTTCTCCCTCTCTGATCTTAAGGTCTGAATAGTTGTTTCTCTCTCATTCAGCTCCTTCCACTAACTTCCAGAAAAAACAGTCCTTCTCTTCCATCTTAAAAACTGATTGCAGAGAAGCCCAATTTGTTCAACTCCAGCAATGGGTTTGACTTAGAGCTGAGGAAAGCTTCGAGCAACATCTTACAGGAGCTACTATTACAACTCCTTCTCTATTACCAAAAACAACTTCACGTAAACCCATAACGTTATTGCAAATGACTTATGGTGGAAAATGAGTTTTTCACTGTCTGTGGTGTAAAAATTATTAGCACATTTGAAAAATGTGAGTAGTCTTTCAGCTCCTTCAGTAGTGACTAAAAATGTTTGGCCTACAGGACCAGCTTCAATGGAAATTTCCTTAAATATAACAGAGAATGGTTTATACTTAGAGCATTTATACATAAACTAATTTAGCACAGATTTTATAGAGCATACACAACATATGAGCACTTATACTTGCTCTTAGTTACTCTGTTCAGTAGTTATAACAGTTTAAAAAGTTGGATGAATCCCATCTTTTAGAATTAAGAATAAACCCCAAAATCATTAAAAAGTGGATATAAATGCATCATCAACCTGACTGCTTGTCAAGATCTGTCTCCCTTCAGTTCATCTCACTGTGTGCCTTTCCTGTTAAATTAGGAAATCATACTGAAAATCTTTCTGGAATATCCACAAGATATCTACTGTTTCATAAGGTCTGACTTCCTATGACAACTGCCTCCTGTTTTAAAGGACTGGTTGTAAAACAACTCTCTGTTTGGGAAGCAAATGGTTTGTAGAGAGTAAGCCTGATTTGTGGAAAAAAATAATTAAGACAAAGCATAATAATTCCTGCTTTTCAGATTTAAATTATTTTGTTTTCACTCAGACTTTATAGAAAGACAGAGATTAAAGATGTTCATAAGCCCAAATAAGCAGTTATAGCATTTCTCCTCTTACCTAAGATTTCTTGGTTTACTTGTTTGGAAAGATACAGAAGATGTTTTGGAGGATATGGAAAATGAAATTATACTTGCACCTGCCTAAAAGCAAGCTTCACTATTACACTCTTCAGGTTTCTGTGTATGAAAGATAATGCAATGAGTTTTACGATACCTTAATGTCAGTTGATTCTCTTCAGTTTGGTACAGGACTAAAATCTGACTATATCTCAATTTCTCTGAAACTAATCCCAAATTTTGCAATGCAGAGTGATTGATAGAATAAGCTATTGAGCAAGGTCATTCAAATTGAGAAAGGACCACCACCTCAAAGAGAGAGAAACTAATACAAAGTGAAAAAATGTATTTCATTGTTGGAGTTCTGTCTTCATGCTTCACTTTCTCTAGGCAGAGCATAAAGCTATATGGTCTACAGAAAGACCTAAAAAACAGTAATTTGAAAACAGATCAATCGGATCTTTTGATGCTCATTTTAAAAATTCTGTTTGAAGTAGATGGCCTGAGTAATTTTTTTTTTTTTTTTTTTTTTTTTGGATGAAAGCTTTATATAGTCAATAGAAAATGAAAAAAATCTGTACAAGGGAAAAAAATCAATGAGAAACTAAACAGACCAATTTAGCATTTTTTTCTTTTCTTTGCGTTTGTAATATCAAACTATCAATGAGTGTAAGTTATAGAATAAGAAATACAGTTTCTATTGAGGCTTTTAATTAGTTAAAAAGGTGATTGTTTACCAAACAGGGAATAAAATTTTAACCTGGCTTACTTAATGCAACACAATCTTTTAGCACTGACAAGTAAAGTAGGGTATATTCATTTGCAAAACTATACATGATTCTGAAAAACAGGTAAAAATATCTGAACAGATCTTGTATTTATTTGGACTCCTTGGGATTGTAGGTGATAATTTGCTGGTAGATGTGAGGATTTTA